>NC_136498.1:82830695-82953195 GCF_053919585.1 Euprymna scolopes | reverse complement strand
GTTCTCCCTATTTTAGTATTTAGTTATGTTCTCCCTATTTTAGTATTTAGTTATGTTCTCCTTATTTTAGTATTTAGTTATGTTCTCCCTATTTTAGTATTTAGTTATGTTCTCCTTATTTTAGTATTTAGTTATGTTCTCCCTATTTTAGTATTTAGTTATGTTCACCCTATTTTAGTATTTAGTTATGTTCTCCCTATTTTAGTATTTAGTTATGTTCTCCTTATTTTAGTATTTAGTTATGTTCTCCCTATTTTAGTATTTAGTTATGTTCTCCCTATTTTAGTATTTAGTTATATTCTCCCTATTTTAGTATTTAGTTATGTTCTCCTTATTTTAGTATTTAGTTATGTTCTCCCTATTTTAGTATTTAGTTATGTTCACCCTATTTTAGTATTTAGTTATGTTCTCCCTATTTTAGTATTTAGTTATGTTCTCCCTATTTTAGTATTTAGTTATGTTCCCCCTATTTTAGTATTTAGTTATGTTCTCCCTATTTTAGTATTTAGTTATGTTCTCCCTATTTTAGTATTTAGTTATGTTCTCCTTATTTTAGTATTTAGTTATGTTCTCCCTATTTTAGTATTTAGTTATGTTCTCCTTATTTTAGTATTTAGTTATGTTCTCCCTATTTTAGTATTTAGTTATGTTCACCCTATTTTAGTATTTAGTTATGTTCTCCCTATTTTAGTATTTAGTTATGTTCTCCTTATTTTAGTATTTAGTTATGTTCTCCCTATTTTAGTATTTAGTTATGTTCTCCCTATTTTAGTATTTAGTTATGTTCTCCCTATTTTAGTATTTAGTTATGTTCTCCCTATTTTAGTATTTAGTTATGTTCTCCCAATTTTAGTATTTAGTTATGTTCTCCCTATTGTAGTATTTAGTCATGTTCTCCCTGTTTTAGTATTTACTTATGTTCTTCCTATTTTAGTATTTAGTTATGTTCTCCCTATTTTAGTATTTAGTTATGTTCTCCCTATTTTAGTATTTAGTTATGTTCTCCCTATTTTAGTATTTAGTTATGTTCTCCCTATTTTAGTATTTAGTTATGTTCTCCCTATTTTAGTATTTAGTTATGTTCTCCCTATTTTAGTATTTAGTTATGTTCTCCTTATTTTAGTATTTAGTTATGTTCTCCCTATTTTAGTATTTAGTTATGTTCACCCTATTTTAGTATTTAGTTATGTTCTCCCTATTTTAGTATTTAGTTATGTTCTCCCTATTTTAGTATTTAGTTATGTTCACCCTATTTTAGTATTTAGTTATGTTCTCCCTATTTTAGTATTTAGTTATGTTCTCCCTATTTTAGTATTTAGTTATGTTCTCCTTATTTTAGTATTTAGTTATGTTCTCCCTATTTTAGTATTTAGTTATGTTCTCCTTATTTTAGTATTTAGTTATGTTCTCCCTATTTTAGTATTTAGTTATGTTCACCCTATTTTAGTATTTAGTTATGTTCTCCCTATTTTAGTATTTAGTTATGTTCTCCCTATTTTAGTATTTAGTTATGTTCTCCCTATTTTAGTATTTAGTTATGTTCTCCCTATTTTAGTATTTAGTTATGTTCTCCCTATTTTAGTATTTAGTTATGTTCTCCTTATTTTAGTATTTAGTTATGTTCTCCCTATTTTAGTATTTAGTTATGTTCACCCTATTTTAGTATTTAGTTATGTTCTCCCTATTTTAGTATTTAGTTATGTTCTCCCTATTTTAGTATTTAGTTATGTTCACCCTATTTTAGTATTTAGTTATGTTCTCCCTATTTTAGTATTTAGTTATGTTCTCCCTATTTTAGTATTTAGTTATGTTCTCCTTCTTTTAGTATTTAGTTATGTTCTCCCGATTTAGTATTTAGTTATGTTCTCCTTATTTTAGTATTTAGTTATGTTCTCCCTATTTTAGTATTTAGTTATGTTCACCCTATTTTAGTATTTAGTTATGTTCTCCCTATTTTAGTATTTAGTTATGTTCTCCTTATTTTAGTATTTAGTTATGTTCTCCCTATTTTAGTATTTAGTTATGTTCTCCCTATTTTAGTATTTAGTTATGTTCTCCCTATTTTAGTATTTAGTTATGTTCTCCCTATTTTAGTATTTAGTTATGTTCTCCCTATTTTAGTATTTAGTTATGTTCTCCCTATTGTAGTATTTAGTCATGTTCTCCCTGTTTTAGTATTTACTTATGTTCTTCCTATTTTAGTATTTAGTTATGTTCTCCCTATTTTAGTATTTAGTTATGTTCTCCATATTTTAGTATTTAGTTAGGTTCTCCTTATTTTAGTATTTAGTTATGTTCTCCCTATTTTAGTATTTAGTTATGTTCTCCCTATTTTAGTATTTAGTTATGTTCTCCCTATTTTAGTATTTAGTTATGTTCTCCTTATTTTAGTATTTAGTTATGTTCTCCTTATTTTAGTATTTAGTTATGTTCACCCTATTTTAGTATTTAGTTATGTTCTCCCTATTTTAGTATTTAGTTATGTTCTCCCTATTTTAGTATTTAGTTATGTTCTCCCTATTTTAGTATTTAGTTATGTTCTCCTTATTTTAGTATTTAGTTATGTTCTCCCTATTTTAGTATTTAGTTATGTTCTCCCTATTTTTTTATTTAGTTATGTTCCCCCTATTTTAGTATTTAGTTATGTTCTCCTTATTTTAATATTTAGTTATGTTCTCCCTATTTTAGTATTTAGTTATGTTCTCCCTATTTTAGTATTTAGTTATGTTCTCCTTATTTTAGTATTTAGTTATGTTCTCCCTATTTTAGTATTTAGTTATGTTCTCCTTATTTTAGTATTTTGTTATGTTCTCCCTATTTTAGTATTTAGTTATGTTCTCCTTATTTTTGTATTTAGTTATGTTCCCCCTATTTTAGTATTTAGTTATGTTCTCCCTATTTTAGTATTTAGTTATGTTCTCCTTATTTTAGTATTTAGTTATGTACTCCCTATTTTAGTATTTAGTTATGTTCTCCCTATTTTAGTATTTAGTTATGTTCTCCCTATTTTAGTATTTAGTTATGTTCTCCCTATTTTAGTATTTAGTTATGTTCTCCCTATTGTAGTATTTAGTCATGTTCTCCCTGTTTTAGTATTTACTTATGTTCTTCCTATTTTAGTATTTAGTTATGTTCTCCCTATTTTAGTATTTAGTTATGTTCTCCATATTTTAGTATTTAGTTAGGTTCTCCTTATTTTAGTATTTAGTTATGTTCTCCCTATTTTAGTATTTAGTTATGTTCTCCCTATTTTAGTATTTAGTTATGTTCTCCTTATTTTAGTATTTAGTTATGTTCTCCTTATTTTAGTATTTAGTTATGTTCACCCTATTTTAGTATTTAGTTATGTTCTCCCTATTTTAGTATTTAGTTATGTTCTCCCTATTTTAGTATTTAGTAATGTTCTCCCTATTTTAGTATTTAGTTATGTTCTCCTTATTTTAGTATTTAGTTATGTTCTCCCTATTTTAGTATTTAGTTATGTTCTCCCTATTTTAGTATTTAGTTATGTTCTCCCTATTTTCTTATTTAGTTATGTTCCCCCTATTTTAGTATTTAGTTATGTTCTCCTTATTTTAATATTTAGTTATGTTCTCCCTATTTTAGTATTTAGTTATGTTCTCCCTATTTTAGTATTTAGTTATGTTCTCCTTATTTTAGTATTTAGTTATGTTCTCCCTATTTTAGTATTTAGTTATGTTCTCCTTATTTTAGTATTTTGTTATGTTCTCCCTATTTTAGTATTTAGTTATGTTCTCCTTATTTTTGTATTTAGTTATGTCCCCCCTTTTTTAGTATTTAGTTATGTTCTCCCTATTTTAGTATTTAGTTATGTTCTCCTTATTTTAGTATTTAGTTATGTTCTCCCTATTTTAGTATTTAGTTATGTTCTCCCTATTTTAGTATTTAGTTATGTTCTCCTTATTTTTGTATTTAGTTATGTTCTCCCTATTTTAGTATTTAGTTATGTTCTCCCTATTTTAGTATTTAGTTATGTTCTCCCTATTTTAGTATTTAGTTATGTTCTCCTTATTTTAGTATTTAGTTATGTTCTCCCTATTTTAGTATTTAGTTATGTTCACCCTATTTTAGTATTTAGTTATGTTCTCCTTATTTTAGTATTTAGTTATGTTCTCCCTATTTTAGTATTTAGTTATGTTCTCCCTATTTTAGTATTTAGTTATGTTCTCCTTATTTTAGTATTTAGTTAGGTTCTCCTTATTTTAGTATTTAGTTATGTTCACCCTATTTTAGTATTTAGTTATGTTCTCCTTATTTTAGTATTTAGTTATGTTCTCCCTATTTTAGTATTTAGTTATGTTCACCCTATTTTAGTATTTAGTTATGTTCTCCTTATTTTAGTATTTAGTTATGTTCTCCCTATTTTAGTATTTAGTTATGTTCTCCCTATTTTAGTATTTAGTTATGTTCTCCTTATTTTAGTATTTAGTTATGTTCTCCCTATTTTAGTATTTAGTTATGTTCTCCCTATTTTAGTATTTAGTTATGTTCTCCCTATTTTAGTATTTAGTTATGTTCTCCCTATTTTAGTATTTAGTTAGGTTCTCCTTATTTTAGTATTTAGTTATGTTCTCCCTATTTTAGTATTTAGTTATGTTCTCCCTATTTTAGTATTTAGTTATGTTCTCCCTATTTTAGTATTTAGTTATGTTCCCCCTATTTTAGTATTTAGTTATGTTCTCCCTATTTTAGTATTTAGTTAGGTTCTCCTTATTTTAGTATTTAGTTATGTTCTCCCTATTTTAGTATTTAGTTATGTTCACCCTATTTTAGTATTTAGTTATGTTCTCCTTATTTTAGTATTTACTTATGTTCTCCTTATTTTAGTATTTAGTTATGTTCTCCCTATTTTAGTATTTAGTTATGTTCTCCTTATTTTAGTATTTAGTTATGTTCCCCCTATTTTAGTATTTAGTTATGTTCTCCTTATTTTAGTATTTAGTTATGTTCTCCTTATTTTAGTATTTAGTTATGTTCTCCCTATTTTAGTATTTAGTTATGTTCTCCTTATTTTAGTATTTAGTTATGTTCCCCCTATTTTAGTATTTAGTTATGTTCTCCCTATTTTAGTATTTAGTTAGGTTCTCCTTATTTTAGTATTTAGTTATGTTCTCCCTATTTTAGTATTTAGTTATGTTCACCCTATTTTAGTATTTAGTTATGTTCTCCTTATTTTAGTATTTAGTTATGTTCTCCTTATTTTAGTATTTAGTTATGTTCTCCCTATTTTAGTATTTAGTTATGTTCTCCTTATTTTAGTATTTAGTTATGTTCCCCCTATTTTAGTATTTAGTTATGTTCTCCTTATTTTAGTATTTAGTTATGTTCTCCTTATTTTAGTATTTAGTTATGTTCTCCCTATTTTAGTATTTAGTTATGTTCTCCCTATTTTAGTATTTAGTTATGTTCTCCCTATTTTAGTATTTAGTTAGGTTCTCCTTATTTTAGTATTTAGTTATGTTCTCCCTATTTTAGTATTTAGTTATGTTCTCCCTATTTTAGTATTTAGTTATGTTCTCCTTATTTTAGTATTTAGTTATGTTCTCCTTATTTTAGTATTTAGTTATGTTCTCCCTATTTTAGTATTTAGTTATGTTCTCCTTATTTTAGTATTTAGTTATGTTCCCCCTATTTTAGTATTTAGTTATGTTCTCCCTATTTTAGTATTTATTTATGTTCTCCTTATTTTAGTATTTAGTTATGTTCTCCCTATTTTAGTATTTAGTTATGTTCACCCTATTTTAGTATTTAGTTATGTTCTCTTTATTTTAGTATTTAGTTATGTTCTCCCTATTTTAGTATTTAGTTATGTTCCCCCTATTTTAGTATTTAGTTATGTTCTCCTTATTTTTGTATTTAGTTATGTTCTCCCTATTTTGGTATTTAGTTATGTTCTCCTTATTTTAGTATTTAGTTATGTTCTCCCTATTTTAGTATTTAGTTATGTTCTCCTTATTTTAGTATTTAGTTATGTTCTCCCTATTTTAGCATTTAGTTATGTTCTCCTTATTTTTGTATTTAGTTATGTTCCCCCTATTTTAGTATTTAGTTATGTTCTCCCTATTTTTGTATTTGGTTAGGTTCTCCTTATTTTAGTATTTAGTTATGTTCTCCCTATTTTAGTATTTAGTTATGTTCTCCCTATTTTAGTATTTAGTTATGTTCTCCTTATTTTAGTATTTAGTTATGTTCTCCTTATTTTAGTATTTAGTTATGTTCTCCCTATTTTAGTATTTAGTTATGTTCTCTTTATTTTAGTATTTAGTTATGTTCCCCTATTTTAGTATTTAGTTATGTTCTCCCTATTTTAGTATTTAGTTATGTTCTCCTTATTTTAGTATTTAGTTATGTTCTCCCTATTTTAGTATTTAGTTATGTTCACCCTATTTTAGTATTTAGTTATGTTCTCCTTATTTTAGTATTTAGTTATGTTCTCCCTATTTTAGTATTTAGTTATGTTCTCCCTATTTTAGTATTTAGTTATGTTCTCCTTATTTTTGTATTTAGTTATGTTCTCCCTATTTTAGTATTTAGTTATGTTCTCCTTATTTTAGTATTTAGTTATGTTCTCCCTATTTTAGTATTTAGTTATGTTCACCCTATTTTAGTATTTAGTTATGTTCTCCTTATTTTAGTATTTAGTTATGTTCTCCCTATTTTAGTATTTAGTTATGTTCTCCCTATTTTAGTATTTAGTTATGTTCTCCTTATTTTAGTATTTAGTTAGGTTCTCCTTATTTTAGTATTTAGTTATGTTCACCCTATTTTAGTATTTAGTTATGTTCTCCTTATTTTAGTATTTAGTTATGTTCTCCCTATTTTAGTATTTAGTTATGTTCTCCTTATTTTAGTATTTAGTTATGTCCTCCCTATTTTAGTATTTAGTTAGGTTCTCCTTATTTTAGTATTTAGTTATGTTCTCCCTATTTTAGTATTTAGTTATGTTCTCCTTATTTTTGTATTTAGTTATGTTCTCCCTATTTTAGTATTTAGTTATGTTCACCCTATTATAGTATTTAGTTATGTTCTCCCTATTTTAGTATTTAGTCATGTTCTCCTTATTTTAGTATTTAGTTATGTTCACCCTATTTTAGTATTTAGTTATGTTCTCCCTCTCAACTCTGTTTAAACCAGCATCTTTAGGAATACTTTTTGTTCGTATCACTGTGAGCTTTAATATCCTCGTTTTCTTAGTATGTAAATGTTGGAATAGCACACACACACACACACACTCACACACACACACACACACACACACACACACACACACACACACACACACACATATATATATATATATATATATATATATATATATATATATATATATATATAGCTAATAAGGGCCATGACAGTCAACAAACCAGAAGTTCAAGACTCGAATTTCGCCCTCATTTGGGCTCATCAGTTGAACACATCCAAATTCGAATCCCAAGTCTTCTCATGTAAAGCGAGTACTCTGCCACTTGAGCAACCAATGAGAACTCAAGACGATTTCTCACAAGTAGGAATTTTACACTTGTCATCCAACATACTAACTTAGCGAGGAATTAGTAATAGGGGCAGAGTACTCACTTTGCATGCAAGAGACTCGGGATTCAAATCCCGAGTTCAAATGTGTTCAACTGATGAGCCAAATGAGGGTGACACTCAAGTCTTGGACTTCCGGTGTGTTGACTCTCATGGCTCTCGTGAGCTACAACATAGTTTGACTCTGGAAATAATTATATTATTTGTCACATTCTAAAATTATATTATCTCCTCTTTCCTTCAAACTAAAACGATATACAAGTATGTAATTTTTCTGTTCAGGAACTGTCTTCTCCAATTTTCCTGGCTCACAGGATTTAGTTAAAAAGGTATTTCCTAGAACTGTGTGAGTCCATTCTTTTAGCATCTAAACTGATTTTACATGCTTATTATCGGCTATCTTTTGCGATTCTCTTGTTTTCTCCAGTTTTTTGTTCATATGCTTTTGCCACATGGATAAAATGTTTGTGGTGTACATAGCGCATACTTTTCTGATTCTAACACAAAAAAAGAACAGGAAAAAATTTAAAAAATCATTAATCAGAAACATTTTATTATTTTTAACAATGTTTACTTTTATATATAGAGTGCTCAATGTGTAGCCAGAGCAGTATATAGGAAATTTATTACTGTGAGTCCAGAATGAGTTTACATATTGTTTCAGCTAGAGGAAGATCCCCGAAGAGAGGAAATATCCAACTAGCATCGTCAGAATTCATAGATGAACTATCTATGAATTCTGACGATGCTAGATGCTAAATTTAAGATATAATAGGTTGTTATAAAAATATATGGCATATATATTTTCATAACTTACTACCAAGCTCTACCTATGTATTGAGTACTGTTGAAGTATAAATACTTAAAGTTTACGCATAAAATAATTCTTTCGTATATTAATTTGTGATTAAATGAAGTATATATATATATATATATATATAAATGTACGTATGTATAGAAATATATATATGTGTGTGTGTGTGTGTGTGTGTGTGTGTGTGTGTGTGTGTGTGTGTGTGTGTGTGTGTGTGTGTGTGTGTGTGTGTGTGTGTGTGTGTTAAATCTTTTGCACTGAGAATCTTATTTGCTATCAAATGTGATGAGGAGGGCATCACAGCAGAATAGGAGATGAACTTCTCTCCAAGAAAATTTACTACAGAGATTTGACAACTGGAAAGTGCCCAAGGCATAAAGCAAAGATACGCTTCAAAACTGACGTCAAAGACAATTTAAAAGATCTAAATGTAAGTGTTTCAGGGTTGGGAAGTGCGACTGAAAGTGGGTCAGGGTGAAAGGAATTGATTTTTGATGGTTGCAACAAATTTGAATGAAAGTGGCTACACTGTATTAGCGTTTATATTAATCGCCATGTGGAATCAATTCACAAAGAAAACAATGACTTGCATAAAAGCTTGGAATATTTGCTATTCTAGTTTTTCACGTTTTTAGTGATGCACGTACTTGAAGATACCTTTTCTGCACACAAAGTGACCACTTTATGTGATTTATTATCGTAGATAGCACGCATGTGTCAAAAGAAGGAGGAAAGAATAATAATAACAAAGAAATTGTTAGATTCACATAAATATTTATTCACAGATAAGCACAGTGTCGAAGACAAACTAAACAGAGGTGTATAAAACATATGATGTGGTACAAAATATAAGACACAAAGGGAAAGCTTTAGATACTCGGAAGAAAAACCGTTTTCAATACAATAACAAAGCACACATGAGTGCCGTTGCGGTTGATAAATGATATAAATGAACAATTAATAAATCAATTTTACTTATATCGTGCTGTTTTCCTGGGGGTCTATGTAAACTTATTGCAAAGTTTGATAGGATTTTGAAATGCACGCTCCCAAGAAAAGCATGGAAGGCGTTCATATGCTTTAAACGATGTGCCAAAAACGACGCGTTCTGAACTTCGGACGCATGTACTGAAGTAATTTTCTAAACTTTTGCATGAGATAGTTTTAATATTATTCAAAAATTAACCATATGGGAAATAACTTGTATAATTATGGTCCAGCAACTTATTAAACATTGAACAACAATTGTATTAATGAATGAGAGACGTATTTAGTTAACCATTAAGATTCAAAGAATTGCCAGACATATAAAACGTCAATATAAGTTTTAACTTATATTGACAAGAATACATTTGATGATAAATGATATTGAAAACATGTAAACAGACACGCATAAATGAGATGTAATTCAGAGTAACTATGGTGTTTGCAAAATAAAATGCATTTGGATATTACTTATCATATATTAATGACGCAAAAGAAGAAAATATTGCAATATTTTGTCCACATTGTGTTAACGTTTTGTCATGAGATGCAGCATTCGAATATGTTGTTATCATGCATATTGTTTATAGTTTATTGTTTATGATTGACCAAGTGGTTGTAATAAATCGAGACTATTTTTACTTTTGTTATCGTCCAGGTGGACTTATTTAGGGTGGTTGGATCTTCGAAACAGACTTTGTATCGAACTCATATGGAAAGGTAAATTAATATGAATATACTATGCTATCAGTTTGGTATGCAAATATGTTTTTTGTGTCTCATTCACTGTGTGTGTGTGTGTGTGTGTGTGTGTTTTATTTTGTGTACTGGTATTTATATTAAGAAACCCTTTTTCCATTTATTTAAAAATAAAATACAACTTTCTTATTTATGGGTCGTGGAATTGCATTCATCTGCTACAGATCTAGTTAATTTGCATATTCTTGTAAACATTTATTTTAATTAATACCCTATTAGCTTTTTTGTTATGGTATGATCATCTTTATTAAACAATTACATGTGATTATGTCCATGCAGATATTCTACATGATTTATACTTACATAATATTTGCGTAAAAAGGTTATAGTAAACACAAGTCGCTTTCTATATATATTTATGTATGCGCATATATATATGTATATATATATACATATATATATATATATATATATATATATATTTGTTTAAAGAAATTGCTAACCAAAATTCTCTGTAACCTTTGGATTGACAGGCATGAAACTTAATATATAGGATATTGGAACCCATGCAAAACTTTATTGGGTCTAAGCTGGTGAAAATCGGTGCAAAAGTGTGAAAAATAAAGAAATGGAATTTGCCAGATGATGGTCGAACGACGGCATTACGAATATGCATGTGTAACGTAAGAGCTATTGGTTGATGTTTTAATTTTTAGCCTTGCAGCAAGCATGTTTTCATTGCTTATGCATAAACGTCAAAGGAAAAAGTAAATCGTAAGCTAAACGTTTTAGTCTCGATTCCCGGTGGTGACGCACGACTCATTTTTTTTAACTTTTAAAACCATTACTATATATTGGGTCTAATATAATATAATAATAAATACGACATCTGCATTAATCAAAATATCATATTTAAGCATATTTATGACCATGCAATCCCGGTCAGTCTGCTAGTATATATATATATATATATATATATATATATATATATATATATATATATATATATATATATATATATATATATATATAAAGTATGCGAGGAAAAAATCTTGTATGTAAGTCATTATTTCTTCTGGCAATAAATCGCATATCCATATGAAAACATCTCGAAAGTGATTTCCATTTCTGCATTAGAAAACATTGAGACACAGCTATTGCTATGCTTGATTTCCACACTTATTTTATAAAATATTTCTAATAAATTAATATTTTTAATTTTATTCTATGTTTCCTATATGTGCACAAAAGTTTTGTTGCTATTAATATTATTACAAGTAATAATAATTTAAGAAATTGAATGAAAAAGAATGCATTTCCAATAAAAAATTAACAGGAAGTTGTAATTTGAATTTCCAAATAATCTGATTATTTGGAAATTCAAATCACAATTTTCCTATTAATTTTATGCACGGATAACTGCACAAACAATTTAAATTACATTGAAATGATTTCTTTCAAAAGTAAACTTTGCATTGAATGCTATGACTAATAAACTTTTTTTTTAATTATTAAATGGATACGTTTATTTTTTAAATGATTTTATCTAATAAATGCTTGCCTTATAGTGTAATAATAATAATAATAATAATAATAATAATAATAATAATAATAATAATAATAATAATAATAATAACATAAATAAATAAATAAATAAATTAAAAAAAAATGAATAATTAAATAAATAAAAAAAAACCGGGGATAGAAGCATCGACAAAACCTGGGTAGGAAATAAGGTTAGAAACCTAAATAAACCAACATAACAAAGAAGTCAAAACGATAAACTGGAAGAAAGCGACGTGGAGAAATTGGAAATGTGATTAGCAGCTAGCTAAACAAGAAACACGAAGATCTGAACCAAAAACTAGCAACAAAAGAAGGAAGATTAAGACGATATATTTGAACAGTGCGAGCAAAGCAGGACATTTGAAAACAATGAAAGTCAATTCTATAAAAACGTGAATGGAGGAAAAAGCAAGAACAGAACGACCAAACCCAACAGAAACAAAACTCTATTAGAGTAAGATATGGGAAGAACGACAGGACTACAACAGAAATGCCGAATGGCTCAAAGACATGAAAGAAGAGTTACAACAAATCGAAGGAACAGTGAATGCAATCAGCAAGGAAACCATAAAGAAGACAGTAGGGAAAATGGCAAGCTGGAGAGCACCAAAACACAACGGGATACATGCATACTGGTTCAAAAACTTTACAACTCTAAAGAAAGACAAAACATGAAAAGATATACATCTTTTCATGTTTTGTTTTTCTTGAAACAAACGTACCAGCTTGGATGACAAAAGGCAGAACTACGTTGATACAGAAGGACACGGAGAAAGGAACCGCCCCCAGCAACTATAGGCCAATCACGTGCTTATCCACTATCTGGAAAATACTGACAGCACAACTGAGGAAACAAATCTGCCACTCGCTGAATAATCGTGAACTTCTTCCCGAGGAACAGAAAGGATGCCAGAAAGGAAAAAGAGGAACACATGATCTGCTATATATAGACCAAAAGATCCTAAAGCAGGTAAAAAGAAGATACAATTTAGCCATGGCATGGATCGACTACAAAAAGGGTGTATGACAGGATCCCTGAAGCATGGATAATAGAATGCTTAAAAATGTATAAAATACTGAGCAGGATCATCAACGTGACTGAAAATGCGATGAGTACATGGAAACTGGAATTGACAACTGATGAACGACACATAACAGAAGTTAACATACAACGAGACATCTTCCAAGGAAATTCACTATCACCATTACTGTTCATCATAGCCATGATGTCCTTGAACAATATACTGAGAAAGTGTCAAGTTGGATACAAGTTCTCTAACACGGAGGAAAAAAATTAACCACCTGATGTACATGGACGATCTGAAACTTTTGCAAGGACCGAAAATGAACTAAAGATATTAATAAATACCACCAGGATCTTCAGCCAGGTTATTCAAATGGAGTTTGGTATGGAAAGGTGCGCCCTACTTATAACTATAAGAAAGGGAAAACTAGAGACGACAGAAAGCATGGAACTACACAACCAAACGGAGATGAGGGCACTAGGGGAACAAGACGACTATAAATACCTAGAAGTGCTGGAAGCAGATACCATCAAAGCAACAGAAATGAAAGAGAAAATTGGAAAGGAATACCTCAGGAGAACAAGAAACCTCCTGGAAACGAAATTATATAGCAAAATCCTAATAAAAGGTATAAATACATGGGCAGAATCACTAGTAAGATACTCTGGACCGTTCATAGGATGGAGTAAAGAAGAACTGAGACAACTTGATCAGAAGACCAGGAAACTTATGACTATGCACAATACACTACACCTTAAGGACGATATTGACCGACTCTACATAAAAAGCAGAGGACTGGTTTTTATAGAAGGCTGTGTCAATGACACCAAAAAAGAACTAGAAAAATACATAATGCAAAACACTGAAAGAATAATCAAAGCAGCAAGAGACACGGAAAAAAAACTCAATAAAACAGAAAACAGAGAGACAAAGGATAAGACAAGACAAGAAAAGTGGGAAGAGAAACAACTACATGGAAGATTCATAATGATGACAAAAGATGAAAATAACGAAAACACTTGGACATGGATACAAAAGCCGAGAAATTGAATCCCTAATAACTGCAGCACAAGACAACTCGATAAGAACCAACCACATCAAAGCAAAAATCAACAAAACACAAGAAAATAGCAAATGCAGACTCTGTGGACAAAGAGACGAGAGGTTAACTCATAATATGTGAATGCAGCAAACTGGCTTAAAAGGAATACAAGAACAGACACGGCCAAGTGGGAAGGGTAGTACACTGGGAATTATGCTAACAACTACATGTCGAACGCACAGACCAGTGGTACAAACATAAGCCAGCAACAGTACTTGAAAACGAGAATAACAAAGTCCTATGGGACATGGGCATACAAACTGATAAACCCATCCAAGCAAGAAGGCTGGATGTCGTTATACGAGGGGCGTGCAATAAGTAATGCCCCTGACCTACTTCGTTGTCTGATCTAGCTGAATTTTTGCATGTGCAATGATTTATATCACTAGGGGTTATGTGACAAATTACAGCTCTGAACTAATTGTGGTTTCTGTTTTACAGTTGTTTGAACTGAATCAGGTGTGAAATGGAGCATGTTGAATGTCGAGCAGTGATCCGGTTTTTATATTTGAAATGACGCACACCACAGGAGACTTTTGATGAAATGAAAGAAACTTATGGTGATAATGCCCCATCATATGATTTTGTAAAACGCTGGCATCGTGAATTCAAACATGGCCGGAAGTCTGTGGAAACAGCTCCCAGGCCTGGTCGCCCTTCTGCCATTGATGAGGCATCTGTCCGTCAAGTTGAGGCTGCCAATTTTGGAAGATCGGTGCATTACTATTCACCAAATAGCCCAAGATGTCAAGATTAGTACAGGGTTTGTGGAAACTATCATTCATGACCATTTGCATATCCATAAGGTGTCTGCCAGATGGATTCCCAGGTTGCTCACACCATTCCAGAAGCGAGAACGCATCAAGTGCTCGAGGATGAATTTGGAGATGTGCCAAGAAGATGAGTCAAAGTTTTTCAAAAGACTGATTATACAGAATGAAACCTGGGTCCATCACTATGATCCAGAGACCAAAGCCCAGTCAATGCAATGGAAGCACTAGGACTTACCACCTCCAAAGAAGGCAAGGGTGCAGCCCTCCGCTGGCAAGGTCATGCTCACAGTCTTCTGGGACCAGGACGGAGTAGTGATGACAGATTTCCTGGCAAAGGGTACCACAATTACAGGAGCCTATTATGCTTCACTTTTGAGGAAATTAAGGGAAGCTATCAAAATCAAGAGGTGGGGCAAGATCAGCAAAGGTACCTTCCTCCTGCAGGACAATGCTCGCATGTCGCCAGATCAGAAACACGGACGTGTGGTTATGAAATACTCCCCCATCCTCCCTACTCTCCTGTCCTTGCACCCTCTGACTTTCACCTCTTCCCAGCCATGAAGTTGTTTTTGAAAGGAAAGCGTTTCCCAGATGATGCAGCCTTTATTTCTAAAGTCATGTCGTGGTTGGAGAACCAACCTGAGGTGTTCTACAAAAACGGTCTCCAGAGCTGCATCAAACGATGGGAGAAATGCATAACTCTGGGTGGTTCATATGTAGAGAAAGACTAATAACTGTGCCAAGTTTCGTTGCTCTACTGCTATGGGAAGTGGGTCAGGGGCATTACTTATTGCACGCCCCTCGTAATTTACAAAAAAGAAAAGTCCTGTCAAATCGTAGACTTTGCTGTTCCAGCTGACCACAAGGTGAATATCAAAGAAAGGGATAATAGTTGGAGCACTAGAAACAATTCTGAAAAACTTTGAAATAAAGAATGGGAGAAATTGGAATCAAGGAAAAGCTGGAAAAATACAATGAACAACAATAATGAAAACAGCTGAAATGTTAAGAAAAACCCTTGAATGTGGAAACTAATAAACAGGAGCAACAAGCCCTAGCCAGACAAACAGCTGCAAAGGCAAAACATGAAGTACTACATGGAACCAAGAACACTGAAGCCACATATCTATAAGTTCTCTAACCCCCCCTCATCCTCCCATTACCCATCACTACCCCCCTCAAAAAAAGAATGAGACCAAATAACCAAGTAGAGTCAAGGAGGAATGAAAGATCGAGAAAATGACCAGATCTCCACCGGATAAATGTGAAGATAACTGTGACTTTAGGGAGGCTTATTGCCACTCCAATTCCAGTGAAGACTAATAGCCGCTGCCAACGCGAAATCAAGGCAAGCAGCTGTTGCGATAATGCAAATTTATTCCCAAATGTTATCGAAAGAGGTGGAGAGTACTAGAAACCTGAGGAAACTTGTTGTCACTCAGCTTCCAGGGAAAACCACAGGCTGTTTTCAAGGACAGATCTTTGATGACCTGTGTGAAAGCTCCTTGTGAGCCAATAATAATAATTTAATTTGCCATGAATACCCCTTTCTCTCCTCATATAAATCACAAAAAGAAATAGATTAATACTTTGGAAAAATCGTTAAGTTTTGAATATTGTGAACAATAATGGCGGAAAAACAATGTAACTATTTCAAATTACCCAGGAAAGCATATCATTTGATCAACTGATGTTCCGTTTATTCGTTTTTAATACCATTAGATAAACAGTTTTAATGGAAATTTATTTTCATCTTTATGCTTCAAATCTCTCAACTTTGACTATCTAAAAGACCAAATAAAAATGTTTTTTTTTACTAATTGATAAAATGAAACTCAGTAAATTTTCTCAACATTGAATTATACCATGGTAATCACCTTTTTGTTGTTTTTTTATATATATTTATATACACGTGTTTCGTCGTCTACGATCCATCAGAGTGGTTGAATCTGGTTAGAAGCCTAAACCTCTACCTCTGGGCTATTTTGCGCGACTGCTGGATGTATTTTGTTTTATGTAGAGGTTATTTATTTTTGTTTGCGATACTTTTGAATAAATTAAATTATTTATATGAAAGTGCATTTTAACCTAAATGCGAGTTGGGAATAATTTTTCCTTTTATCAATTTGGTACCACCAAATGGGGAGCGGCATATATATTGTTTTAAAATATAATTATTCATACATATTCTACTACATAATATATTCTATTTTAATTTTAGTCGAAACATCATAAATTATAACATATTTTTAAAACATTTTTCTTGCATAACTAAAAATAATAATCTCTACTTTTATTATCATTATTGTTATTATTGCTATTATTATTGTTATTATTGTTATTATTATTGTTATTATTATTGTTATTATTATTATTATTATTATTATTATTATTATTATTATTATTATTATTATTGCGTTGTTATAATTATATAAAAGCGTGATTATTCTTTTATCCTCATATAAAAATAAAAAGACATTATTTTGCCATCTAATTTACACACGTATTGCGGTGCGTGTACACGTACGTAAGTTATATTGCCACGCTGGAAAATGTGTGTCAATCTTTCTCTAAATGCTTATAGAGATATCGAGGAATAGCTGGATTAATCTAGAATGACAGATGATTACAAAAGTGCTGGATGCTTTTTTCAGTTATCATAGATTAGATAATTAAGATTAGTTTTCCTTTTAAATCATAGCTTAACTTCAGAACTAATTTAGCATGTATTTTATGTTTTTGTTGGGTTTTTTTTTACACAGGCATCACCACATTATCAATGCCAAGAGGCCTCTCGAGGATAAGTGTTAAAGAGTGTTCAGTGGAAATTGGACAATATAGTAATCAATTCGGTAAATTTGTTTACTTATATGGAACGGCTCATCAAGAACTTGTTTACGTTAGACTTGAATACAACCATATTGTAGTCAGCCGGAAAGCAGGAAAACGGAAGACAATTCCACAGGTGTGCAGTTCTAAGAAAGAAGCTTTGTTCATGGAATATACGTTTAGGTTTAGGCACAGATAAAGAGTGGGGGGGGGAATTATTGATAGTGTTTTCAGATAGACGAGTGTATCTTGTGAAAGTTTGGCGAAGGGGGGACCATAGACTCGAACACTTTCCATAAAAAGAAGGGGGGACCATAGACTCGAACACTTTCCATGAAAATAACGATACATCAGACAAACTCGCAACATCTCGTCTGTGAGATAGAGGTTGCGGGGAAGAGAAAAGGACATCTTCTACGAGGCTACGAAGTCTATTTTAAACTCTATCAAGGCAGGACAAGTTCTTTCTAGCAGCTCCTGCCCAGATGCGGCAACAGTATTCCATCCTTGGACGTATCTGGCTCTTATATTCAATTTATCGGAAAAACCTTAAGAAAACAAATGTTCATCAAATTAAATTTATAACTAATGGGTTTAAATAAAGATCAGCAAATGTTCTACACTTCCAATACTTGTATTATTATCGCAATCAGTGAAATTGCCCATTTTTTCAATCAAATTGATTGATTGTCTGCTCTATTCGGGAACCCACCATGATGCACCTCTCCGCATTCGGGAACCCACCATGACGTACCTCTCCGCATTGATTTATTCCACATTACATTATACTCTATATTACACTGTAGAGAACCTACTATTGATCTTCTAAAATTATTTTTATATAATGACTTTAATCAAAGTTTATGATGTAAAAGTCAAGTATCATGGTTCAGTTGTTCTCTAAACAGAAACATTTATTTCGAACGTGCTCCTGTCTTATCAAAGAACCTACTGTTGCTTTTATAGACTGGCCCCTTCTGCTTGCACGGTGATAATACTTCTCAAATGCATTTGTGAAGTTAGGCTGCATACAAGTGTAAACTTTGGTCCAAATTTGACTGTTTCTGCTTTAATCGAATTTTTTCAATTATCGATTTTTAATAATTATCAGATGTAGTTCGATGCAAAACATATTTAAGAACACGTCTATGCACATAAAGTACATTTTTTTTTGGGGGGGGGAAATATTTTTTTTGTGTGAAATTTCATAAGAATCGGCCCAGCCGTTTGTAGTCAATAAGGAACGACCATGCTCCACTAGAAGGGCACATCAAAGGGCATTGCGGTTGACAATTATATGCCCATCACCTGCCTTCTATCAATGTAGAAATTGCTGAGAGGCATTTTGGCAAATAAGAGTTAGTAATATCTGGAACTGAATGAAATATTACTGGAAAAATAAGAGATGCAGATGAAGTAATAGAGAGACCAAAGATTAACTGCTTATTGATAGGACAATGAGTGTAAGAGAAAAATCCACAAATCTATGCACGCAAAGAATAGATTATCAGAAAGCATATGATCTGGTTCTACATGGTTGGACTAAAGAATGTGTAGATATAATTGGGATAGTGGCGAATGTGGGAGAATTCTTGGAGAGAAGTGTGAAATAATGGAAAGTATCATTGACATCAGATGAAGAAGAATTTAGGGAAATTTTTCGGGGAGACAACTTGTCGTCATTAATGTCTGTTTTGTGTATTGTACCCTTGTTGTTCATATTACGAAATGTAAATGCGGTTTATGAGTAGGGAAAGGAGTACTGGGTAAACCATTTATTATTTATGGATGATTAAAGTTGTATGCAAGAATGAGGACCAGCTAAGTATACTTGTTAGGACGGTTCAAATGTGCAGTAATGACATAGATATCGAATTTGGCATGAAGAAATGCTCTGAAAGTGAAAAGGGGAACATTGTCGGAAGAGAAAGGAATACAGCTTTTGAATGGAGAAATGATGAAAAAAGGTTGAAGAAAAGGTTACACCTACTTAGGAATTGTGGGATTAGATCAAATAAAAAAGGCTGAAGTAAAAGAAATCATAGGAAAATAATACACAAGAAGACTACGGCTGGTTGTTAGATTGAATGAGAAAAATTAAATATATACAATAAACACATGGACAGAATATATATTTCGATATGGGATGGGTATTATTGTATGGAAAGAAAATGAGCTCAAAGATATGGACAGGAAGATAAGGAAAACAATGAAAATGAATGGAGCATTTTACCGAAAACGTGATGTTGATAGGTTATATGTGGAAAGAAAAGAGAGAGGACGAGAACTAATAGGTGTAGAACGATTTGTAATAAAAGAAAATAGTCTGAAAGTTTACATCTCCAACTGTAAGTAAAAGAAAATTGCAAGAGAGCAGACTAGTAAGGAGTAAGGATTTTAAGGCATTAGATGAACAAAAAGAGAAAAATAAATGGAATGAGAAGACAATGCATGGCCAATTCAGCAGAGATCTACCAGAGGCAAAGCACAAGGAAAAAACCTGGCGATGGTTGTCAAAATGTTACTTGAAAGTTGGGACAGAAGCCGTAATATGTGCCAGACAGGAGCAGGTGCTGAAGACAAATTATGTAAAGTATCACAATTATAAAACAGCTGAAAGTTCCCTATGTCGACTGTGTGTATAAAAAGGAACGTACAACACCTCATCAGTAGTTGTGAGAAGTTAGTTTAAAATAACTACAAGAGATGGCATAACAATATTACAAGAAAAGTCCATTGGGATACATGTAAGAAAAGAGGGTTGGATTGCAGTAGAAAAAGGGACAAACATGTTTGACAAAGCGTGGCAGAAAGTGATAATGTGAAGTTATTGTGGAATATGAATATCCAATGCAATAATATGATTGAAGTAAGGAGACCAGATTTAGTGTTGTTGAAAAAAAGGAACACAAGACAATAATCATTGTTATAGCAGCTGATGTGAATGGAAGGCAAAAAAAAAAAAAAGGTCGAAAAAAGTTAGTTGTCCCTATTGTGATGGGAGCCGTGGTGGGTGTGACAAAAGGATTTGACAAGTGGATTGAGAAAATTGGAATCCATTGCAATGTTGGAGTGCTTCGGAAAACTGCTTTGTTAAAAACCACCGGAATCTTGTAAAACGTGTTGGAAAATTGAAAAAATATGCTGAGAGCCTATGGTCATTTTTTATGATCCGCTTATCAACATAACATCGGCAACAACAGCAGATAAATACAAAATGTGGCAACAGAAATAATAATGATAATAATGATTGTATTAATAATAATAAAAATAATAATGATTGTATTAATAATAATAATAATAATAATAATAATAATAATAATAATAATAATAATAATAATAATGATTGTATTAATAATAATAATAATAATAATAATAATAATAATAATATGCATATAATGTTGAGACAGAAATGTATGTCTTGAAAATGAAATTATCGATTCTTTCTTATAATAGACCCAAAATAATACGTGCAATGTGAATATATTTGCAATCAAAATGAGCTTTTTGTAGCGTTTCTAAACTCGAATGAATATTTCTCAAGAGAAAAATTTTCGTCCTGAGGAATTGGCGCCACAAACTGGCAAACTTTCACTGTTTGAATATTGATTTTCTACAACATAACACTCTATAGATTCAGCATAATCTACAGGACTATTGAACATGAGAGACTTAATTAAAAATCAGGATGTTTTCTCTAATACATGTGGTTACCATAATCCAGAGATATGCACGTAGAGTGACTTGGAATATTTGCTCTAAACTATGATTCTTTTCTAGTAAGAGCTGATAGAACTTCAATTTCAATGTCTGTTTGTGGTGTTTATGAGAGACGCAATATCACTTTGACTGATGCGGAGAAGTGAACCATATTTTGACGAAGACACTCTTTTCTAGAATGTGCGAACTCTAAAACCATAAGGCCAATGTCGAGCGCAACAACAATCATCGCTATACTGACCCAAATCAAGTGGTTGTGGTTATAAAAGGACTCGTTACTGCATGGCATGCAGAACCGGGATAGGAATAAAAAAAAAAAAACAAGTTCATGCCGGAACAAAAGTATTTATTTGTATTCATTACGTATGACTAATCTATAAATGAAGAGCCTTATAAAATTTGTCTGTAGCATTTTAGCACTCAAGGAGCTTAGATAATAAAGTGATAAAGATTGGCAGTGAAAATGTTGTTATTAAAGAATATACTACGAAAGGAAATTACACTGTTTTCATTTACATTTTTATATTTTTTCTTTTTTATTTTATGTTTTATGCTTTTTTATTCTGTTGCTGACTGATCTCTTCCGAATTTTTTCATGAAAATCGTTCCAGACAATGCAGCGAGCCACTTGATACAAAGAGCTGAGAATACAAACCCTAAAACTAGTCAACAATGAGTTTGCTAAATTCCAACTCAAAAAACATCAATTCTCTCCCTTTGTCAGAAACATTGCTCATGAAATGCGAGAAGTAAAAGACAAAATAAAGGCACTAGAATGTTACGAGAGTTCAGAACAAAATAAGACTAAATTTTCTTGCCATATACTTCTCTGTTTCTTTTCCCTCCACATTCACAGCAGTTGACAGTGCTATGTAAATGAATATTGCCTGTGTGTGTGCTTTTAAAAATATTTTCTGGACAGTTTGTTCAAGCTGAAAATAAGGCATCATACTGGATGCCAAACATTTACCCACTAACTCAGATATCCCAACCGAGAGATATTTTAAGATTCTGACCATCCCTTTGAGTGCAATTGCTTGAATTCTTTCACTTGATTCACGGAGTATATTTACCAGGTAGTTTTTAAAATTATTTTTCATGAGTTTAGTTGCTCCTATAATTACTGGAATGATAAAGATCTTCCTAAGATTCCAGTTTCTTTTCATGTCATACATAAATTACATTGGTATTTTGTTATCTGTTCCCTCTCAGCTCTGTTTAACCCTGCATCATTCGAGACACAAGCGTCTACTAAGGTTGTTTCTTTCTCCATCTTGTTCCATATAACTATGTCCGGGTTTGTGGCTCTGTTTTCTAGAAATTGCATAGTCAAGAGTGGATAGTGTATAATTTATTTCCAACTTTTCTTTCTGGTATACATGTTCCCAGGACAAGCTGCTGCATTCGATATTCAACATTTTATAAATCATCAAGTAGAGATATTTGCACATTCCATTATGTTACACCATACAGTAGCCGTTCCTCAGTAGAAAATTAGTTATATGTCAGGTGGTTCACACTCTCTACTTCTGTGTAACAGAACCTGCACTTGCTGAGACCACTCATGTTGTTAAAAGCATTAGTCATCAAGTCTTGTCATTATAAGTATCTCCTCATCATCATCATAGTGGTGGAGCAATCATCTTTTTAGCCAGTCCCTAAAGCCTTCCTTATCTATATAGTTCTGGGTGAATTCATTCAGAAAATATTTGACATGATGTTGGTTCGCCCATTCTTCCCGTTTTCTTTTTGCAATGGAAGTTCTTGGTGTATTTTAGGTGAATCATTTGAGCTATTTCCATAATAGCATTGTTTTCTGATTCTGTCTCATTTGTAAAATAGTCTTGTCTAACATGTTTGGCTAGTTTCATGATTGAGATTGTTCTGCTGGCTCTTGTTTTGTAATATTGATACATCATTTTAAGGGTTGACTCATCAAATATTGCCCAGTGCTCATGATAGATGCGTGATGCTGATGTCTTTGAGCGACCTATACCTCTTGCTCCTCTGAGTAGATACTTGTTTTTGTATGTTATTCTGTACCGCATCAACATTTTCAACATTTTAGTGCCCAGTCTGTTTATGTCCTTTGTGAAGAGTTGACAATGCCAAAGCTGTATATTACCACAGGCATGCCTAGTTAGGTAATCACAGTGATCCGATTTTTTTTTGTATCTTCTGTTTTACAGATTTTCCTTATACAGTGTACATACTCACTACCAATTTTTTCTCTTATCTTTGCATACTGAATTAGATGAGTTCGTAATTAAAAGATGCTCTAATTTAACTTCGAAATCTGACCTCCAGGCATAGGCATGAAATGTGTATATTAAACATGGCTTCCCATGTGGTAGGGACATTTCCAGAGAAAATCCTAACTTACCCTTTATGTGCTTCCGGGTTGCACTTGCTCAAACTACTGCATTTATATTTGCTCTCTATTTCCCCCACAACAGTGGAGTTACGATCTTTAAAAGCATATCTGAGAAAATTGACCAAGTCCTATCTGCTTATCCTTCAGTTAATATTCATGCCTGTGGAGACTTCAATGTTCACAATGTGGAATGGTTAACTCACTCAAACAAGACCGATGATGAGGGGTGGGGGATTCTGTCATAATTTCTCCATTGCTTATGACCTCACTCAGATTGTTCATGAGCTCACCTGTGTGCCCAATACTGACGGCCAGTATGCAAGTCTCCTAGACCTTTTTCTGACAACTTGCCCCAAACTGTATTCAGCTTCCGTTCTGTCTTCACTTGGATCTTTTGACCACTCTGTTGTATCAGTTAAGATAAAAATGAAATGTAATAAGTCCTCAGATGTACCTCTCCATCGTACAGTATATTGATACTCTATGTATAACTGGGATAGCTTCCGTACATTTATATCAGATCTACCTCTGTGTTCCAGGTTTAAAAAGGATGTGTCCTCTATAGTATCAGACCTGACGGAATGGTTAATTGTAGGAATAGACCATTTCATACCCTCCAAAAAGTTCCAGCAAAAACATAATAGCCAGCCGCGGTTCTCTCCAGAATGTGTTGCTGCCATTGCGCACAGAAATCACCTTTTCCATTGCTTCCAACATAATAGATGTACTGAGACTAAAGCCACTTTCAGGACTGCCAGCAACTACTGTAAAAAAGTAATAAAGAACGCAAGAGAGCTATATGCTCAGTCGATTAAGTCCAAAGTAGCTAAGCAACGGCTTGGTTCCCACTAGTTTCGGAAAATAGCAAACAGAATCCTGAACAGAAGCGTGTGCTCTATCCCAACTATCATCAATGGACCTGAGGTAATATCATCAGCATCAGACAAAGACAAACTCTTTGCCAAGAATTTTGCAGCTAATTCTACCCTTTGCGATAAAGGCCACCAACCCCCAATATTTCCTTCTGTATCAGAAAACATGCTATGTGATATACAAATATCTGTACGTGATTTTGCCAAGCTAATCAAAAACCTTGATTCCAGTAAAGCAACTGGCCCTGACGGTATTCCAATTATAGTACTCAAAAAACTTCAACCAGAACTAGCGCCCATACTTACAAAACTGTTTAAATGTTGTCTTAAGGAGAATTGCTTCCCATCACCAGTATGCCCTGTATTTAAGAATTCAGGTGATCGCTCATCTCCCTCTCAGTACAGATAAATAAGTCTCCTGTGCGTCATGAGTAAGTTGCTAGAATTTGTGTTAAATAGAGAAGTAATCAACCATCTCAGTAAAAATAACCTTCTTAGTGACATGCAATATGCTTTCTGTTCTGCTAGATCTACAGCAGATGTGCTTACAGTTATATCATAGGATTAGCAAACCTCTCGACGGAGGCTACCTTTCTAGAGCAATTGCTCTTGGCATATCAAAGGCCTTTGATAGGGTATGGCATAAAGGTTTACTTCACAAGATCTCCAGCTATAGTATAGCTGGAAATGTCTTCACAATTATTAAATCATTTCTCTCTGATAAGTTAATAAGAGTAGTGGTTGATGGGCAGAAATCAGAAGCTCACAGTATTAATGCTGGAATCCCTTAGGGTCCATCCTGGCCCAACTCACTTTCTGATCTACATTAATGATCTTCCAAATCACATCCTTACATCATTCGTAGACATTAATGCTGATGACACTACTATCTATGATAGCACATCTAAGACCGTAAATGACCAAGTTCTCTCCGATTCTCTCTCCTCTGATCTTGAGCAAGTCGTACAATGGAGAAAGAGGTGGCTGGTTACTTTTAATGCATCTAAAACCAAGCTTTTATCTTTACATCATCAACGCTCTGATCCCCCATCTGGCATCAATTGAAATGAATGGCTCTCGTCTTGGGGAGGCTTCAGGTTTTGACGTTTCTGGGCTTGACCTTTACTCCTGACCTGAAATGGAACACATACATTAAATCCGTTGCCAAGGCCGTTGCAAAAAGGGTGGGATCCTTCTATATCTGATGCAATTTTCTACCTATATAAGAGCCAGGTACGTCCAAGGATGGAGTACTGTTGACACATCTTAGCAGGAGCTACTAGAAAGGACTTATCCTGCCTTGATAGAGTTCAAAATAGACTTTGTAGCCTCGTAGGGGATGTCCTTTTCTCTTCCCTGCAACCTCTTTCTCACAGAAGAGATGTTGTGAGTTTGTCTCTGCTTTATCATTATTTTCATGGCAAGAGCTCGACTAAGCTCCATTCTATGATCCCCCTTCACCAAACTTTCACAAGTAACACTCGTCTAGCAGAAAGCACTACTATCAATAATTCCCCCCACTCTTTATCTGTGCCTAAACCTAAACATAGATTCCATGAACAAAGCTTCTTTCTTAGAACTGCATGCCTATGGAATTGTCTTCCGTTTTTCTGCTTTCCAGCTAACTACAATATGATTGTCTTCAAGTCTAACGTAAACAAGTTTTTGATGAGGCGTTCCATATAAGTTAACAAATTTACCAAATTTCCATTACTAACGATTACTTTATTGTCCAATTGTCTACTGTACACTCTGTATCCTCGAGTGGCCTCTTGGCCTTGATAAGTGATGATGCCTTTGTAAAAAAAAAAAAAATTGAATCGTTCTCTTCCATGCCAAGATATATATATTTTTCCTACTCTTCTAGATTCTTGGTGTCAGTATCTTCATGAAGCTGTATGTTTGGACCTTCCTCCCAGCATTCGGAACATTTGTCCAAATCAAACTTCATTCCAATATCTCTAGAGAAGTTATGTACAATCTGTAAGAGTCGACTTAAGTCCGCATCTGAGTTGCATATAGGTTGATGTCATCCATAATGATCAGGGAGTTTACTCTTTTGTTCAGGTCTTGTTAGCAGCTCGGGCTCAGATTATATGCACTCCAGTTTTTATTGAGTAACTTGTTCAACATGTCTATCGCCAGGCAGAAGATTAAAAAAGCTATCTCCTTGGAATATTGCTTTTCTGATTTTGATGGTATGGATTTTTACAGTTCTGTTAGTGTAGTTTAATGTTATGGTTGCTTGTCACATTTTTATATGTACAGCCATGGTCTCTTTGATTGCTGAATGGATTTTATATAAATCTAGGGACTACAGTAACCATGCGTGGGGCACACTATCATATGCCTTTTGGTAATCAATTCATGCCATTTTTAGGTTTCTTGGTTTCTTCTTATAGATAGATATTTTATAGTTTTGGAACCAATTCAGATTTTGTTTTATCGTGTCAACTGTTATCTCTGGTACTGGCATTTCAGGTTTTTTTAGTTGCTTGAATCCATTGAATCTATTTTAAGTCATCTCATTTTTAAATAGAAGCCTTCAAGTACGCTGAAAATTTTTCATGGTGCCTATAATGTTTCAATTGTTTTTTTACCTAATTTGAGGGCGCTGATTCCAGAAATGCTGTCATTTTTTTCTATCAGGTCTAGTTTTTCTGCTATCATATACCTCCTAGCCGATAGCTACAATAAAACAGGCAAATCGAAGAAACAATATTTTTATGTAACTTTAAAACACATTTTCATGAAATCACACCAAAATATTCACAATTAAAGTTTAAAGTTGTAAAAACTGCTAAGCATAGACATCATCATCTATTGGGCCCAACTCTCTGATCTATATCAATGATCTCCCAAAACACATACTAAAATCCTTCATTGACATCTATGCTGATAACACGACCATCTATGGCAACACATCAAAGGCCGTAAATGATGATGTTCTCTCTGATTCTCTCTCCTCTGATCTTGAGCGCGTGGTACAGTGGGGAAAGTGGTGGCTGGTTACCTTTAATGCATCTAAGACCAAGCTTCTATCTCTACATCATAAACGCTCTGATCCCCATTTGGCATCAATTGAAATGGATGGCTCTCGTCTAGGGGAGGCTCCATGTTTTGATAAGCTTCTGGGTTTGACCTTTACTCCTGATCTTAAATGGAACACATACATCAAGTCTGTGGCCACGGTTGCTGGGAAAATGGTGGGATCCTTCTACCGCTCCAGAAGATATCTTACTAATGATGCAATTCTCTATCTATATAAGAGCTAAGTACGTCCAAAGATGGAGTACTGCTGCCACATCTGGGTAGGAGCTGCTAAAAACAGCCTATCCTGCCTTGACAGAGTACGAAATAGACTTTGTGGCTTGGTGGGGGATGCCCTTTTCTTTTCCCTGCAACCTCTTTCCCACAGAAGAGACGTAGCGAGCCTGTCTTTGTTCTATCGTTATTTCCATCGCAAGTGCTCATTTGAGCTCCATTCTCTGGTCCCCCCTCGCCAATCTTTTTCAAAAAACACCCGACTAGTTGAAACCACCGTCAATAATTTTCACCACTTCTTATCTGTGCCTAAATCAAAACGTAGATTTCATGAACAAAGCTTCTTTCTTAGAACTGCACGCCTGTGGAACTCTGTTCCGCTTGCCTGTTTCCCTCCCGACTTCAACCTGGATGTCTTCAAGTCCAACACAAACAAATTCCTGATGAACCGCCCCCTAAGTAATGACACCTTATCAATTCTCCAATACTATTGCTACACTATCCCATTGAGTACTGTACACACAATAACCCTTATCCCCGAGTGGCCATTGGGCCTTGATTAGTGGTGAACATGTAAAAAAAAAAAAAAATTGATGTTTTACTGAATGGGGGGCTCCAGCATCATCGTCCTTTATAGACCAACATTAGTCTGCAAGCATAGTGGCATCCCAACGACCGTAATAGTGAACTTCCATGATGGAAGCACTTCAATTGCTCGTTGCTCACAACACCTAGATTTTCTGGAAAACGGGCAAGATGGATGTGCAAAAAATGCAACTTTATACTCATATTTGAACCCAGTTGATGGAGACTTATGAGCTCTTTGTAGTTGTACATCTTTATTTTTCCCAAGAAGAATTTTACTACATTCATAAATGCCATCCAGGCACTCAATTCTGTAGGATTCATCAAATTACAGAAATTTGCGTTATTCATTTAATTTTGAATCTGGGATCCATAAAAAATTCCAGATTTTAATTTCTCTATGGTTATGCCTGGAAATTTCATGCAAATATATTTGAAGCAGTCGCTATCTTTCTCAATAGCCTCCACAAACTGTTTCATGATACCAAGCTTTATGTGAAGAGGAGGAAACACAATTTTGGAACACTTTACTAAAGGAGAAGCCAGAATATTGAAAGAGTTCACTGTGCACAGGGCAATCTTTTTTATCCAGTGCTCTGTTCTTGTGCTGCTATCCCACAAACACAAGAAGCAAAGAAATTTTGTGTAGCCACCTTGTAGCCTGAAAAGAAACCCAACCATTTTCAAATCGACACATATGATCCATTGCTGCTGTCTATATAAAATCTTTTTCAGAAAAAATTTGATTTCATCATATTTTTCTTTGAGGGTCGTTGAATGGCCTAGAGGAACTGATCTATATAAGTTGCCATTGTAAAGAAGAACACATTTTAAATTTCTATAAAAAGGTGCCAAACTTGAGAATAATACTGTTTGACACCAAGCTGCCGCAGCAAGCCGACAATGTCGTTGCAATATAATATGTCATTTTCCTAAGTGAAATATGGCAAGAATTCAATATGGCGTTTTGTATAGAAGATTATGAGAGTCCTAGACTGAATAGAATTTTTTCTTTGAGTCTTGAAGCTAAAAGTTCAGAAGATTCTTTGGAAAGATTGAGATCTTTAGTCAGATCATAAGCTTCTCCTTGAGAAAAAAAGCTGTGGTAGTGAAGAAGGAGGAAAAACAAACATCTGAAACAGGGGCTTCATTACTGTTAGTGGACAAAACAGAGGTTTGATCGTCTTCAGAACCAGGCAGTTCCAATTTGGGCAAGCTTTTAACATTGGAACAGAAATGTTATTGCAGCGTGGAATTGGCCTAATTGCAGATTTGAGGTTTTGATAAACCAACGAATTTCTGTTCTTCCTATTGATTCCCTTCGTTTTCCCTGCACAGAAATAGCAGCCATTGAAATGTTTTTTTTTTTTTCGGTTCACGTCAGACCATTAGAATACCAAAGCGGATTGATTTTCTATCCTTTTTTGTTCCCTTTCAAAAATGCTCAGCACATTGCTTGTATACAATATGGGGTTCCCATGCCTTATCTTGATCGCCCACGATTATTTTGAAGTAAGGAAGATAAGCACATTTCAAAAATTCACCGATCACTTCCCTGTTGAATTGCAACGTATATTCTCCGCAAATATAGCAAAACACATTTGGATTGGTTAAACAACGTTGCCTAAAAGATGATGTAGCCATGCTTAATTTTTGCTCCAAAAATCTGCAACAAAAGTAAAATAATGCAGCTGTATTTATATTATATAAAAAATGAATTCCTAACAATGAAAGAATAAACCTCACTTTGACTCAGAAATCAAGAAAATAATGCTACAACCGGTAGGCCTATTTACTATTCAGTGTCCACTTCTTACCAACTACATACCTCATTGTATAGCAAATTTGAGATTTACTTTAAAGTTTGTGATGTCATAATCAATTAACATACATCACAATAACAACCTAAAATTGTAATTATGAAGCTAGAATATATAAAGAAACACACCTAATGTACTGTTGGTGCACACACCTATGCTTCTCAGTCAGATAAACTATTCTAAATAATAACGACTCTGAAGACCAGTACATCATTCACACGTATATTATGTAAAGACAAAAGGTAAATACCGAAAAAGAAATAGTGAAAGGTATTAGAAAATATAAGCAATAACGAGGGTAGAAAAATGAAGGAGTTAAAGAAATTGAAAGACTGAATAAGTTTGTAAAGAAATGGAACAAGAAATGTCACGTTGCATGACAAAGTAAACAAACATATTGTTCAGAAGAAGAAACTAGTAAAACATACCGTTGGGATCTGAGCGGATAAAGAAAGAGGCGTGTTATGTCATCAGTGGTTGCAAAAAGGAAGTACAGACCAATCGGAAGAGGAAATTAGGAAGAAAGTAACTTTTTAGATAAGAATAACTTAAAAGGTTCAAAACAGTTTTTAGTTCAGAGCAACTTAATGGGTTCAAAACAAGGAGGCAGGATACCTAATTTTAAGGTAAAGAAGGTATAAAATTGCAAATATCTCAACAACTTGACATGATGAGAATAACTCAATATGATTTTTAAAATCAGTACCTCCAAATTAGTCTAAATCAGTTTAGAAACCTTGGCCACCAAAAATGTGTGGGCCAGTGTAATTTTCCAGCTCTTACTTTTCTAGTGGATTTCTATTTTTATACTGTTATTGTGTCTCTTATTTAATTATGGTAGAATATTCGCATATTTTGCTTTAACCATTTATTTTTGGTTTAAGCTCCCATACTTTTGTGTCATATTTTACACTAAGCCTGCAGGGTGTATTATTCAACCACCCCTGCACTGAAGGTGTGAGAAAGAAGCGTTTTATTAGAGACAATTCTTTTCTGCAACAGTCCAACTACTGTTGGAGCTTCTGTTTTCAGCATGATATTCAGATTTTTGCTCTGGACTCCCAATGTTTTAGTTGATGGAAATAAGAGGTCGTTGTTTTTACAATGTAGAGTTCTGCAGCATAAGATATTTGGTTTAACTCTTGGAGGGATGTGTTATATGGCAACAGTCACCCTTTTTATTGTTTCCCTTGTAGCTTTCGTAGATTACACTCTTGGCAGTTTAAGTGTTTCCTCCAGACCCATACTCTGGACCTACTCAGTGTTTTTAGATAGCTCTTCGCTTAATGCCAACTGCCTGTCATTTAGTTCCGGAAATTCCTGAGGCATAGTGTGGGTACTGGTGTTGGCAGTAGTTTACTTGTCGATAGTGACGAGGAAGGACCAAGGTCCAGTGGGAGCTCTTATGGCTGTTTACTTTGTTACTTTAGAGATGAGAGATAAGTAGGGGAGTCATTCAACAATTTGATCCTGATATTAAAGTAGATCTCTATGAAAATGTCATGAGCACAAACAGTCCTACTGGATACACAGATGAATGCTAGTGTAGGCTGTGTTTCCGAGTTGATGTATTGATGATTGTATTGATGGGAATTTTTAATGAGGTTTTCCAGTGTGTATGTGCATACGTTTATGCGTAAGTTAGAACTTACAATACACACACACACACACACACACACACACACACACACACACATCACACACACACATATATATATATATATATATATATATATATATATATAGAGAGAGAGAGAGAGAGAGACAGACAGACAGACAGACAGACAGACAGACAGAGACAGAGAGATTCATTTTGTCAACATTTTGTACCACAAACGAAAAATATTTTTTTTTATTTTCCTTTTAAATGTTTTTTTTAGTCGTCTTTATAAGGTCAATTCATATTCTTTCAGTTAAACATAATTTTACGAAAATGTCTGAAAATCTATTTTTATTAAATTTTCAGTTTTTAAGTAATTCGAACGTAAACTTGCAACACGATATACTTTTGAGCAAGGTCAAGTCAGATCAGCTACTATATATATGCGTGTATCATCTGTCTTTGATTCTGCTTTTCTTTCTATTTATAGTTAATGTACATTCATTGAAATCTTTTGCTGGAGTTGCAGTCTATAATGAACATGGAACAAATCTGTACAGTTATAAAGGAGAGAAAAGGAATGTACTTATAGCTTGTTATCCAACGAAAATGTTTGTGTAAAATGGGGAAACTCATTCACTTTTAATACTTCTCTGTTTCGAATAGTTAATGCTGTTCTTATTTGCAGTCAGCCATTGTGAATCACAAATAATCTTTATTGATTCAATTGCTATGAATATTTGTCCTTCAGTGAAAGTAACTAATGCAGAAGGAAACATTTCATGTGTACATCCTAAATATACAAGTAAATCTAAAAGTAATCCAACCATCTTCTTCCCAGAGCATCATAAATATTATGGATTTAACCTGACCCTTCTCCTCTGATGTAATATGGTGGAAGAGTAATGTCTAATAGAACGGCCTTCTGCTGCAGCAGCACCAAATTTTTAAGAACTAGATGCTTACATGAATGGCATGAATCCTCATACAGAAAAATAAAGAACACGTACAATATTCTATAACGAATGAAAAGCTTTATTTTTTAATTCCCATATGTCTGTTGAAGAAAACGTTTTTCAGGCATTATCTACGTTATTGTTGGGACATGTGAGAATAAAAAGAGATAAAAATAACAATTTCTTTATTTTCTCTTAGTTATCTCTATATAAAATTTCATACGTATATATGTTTATATAATTCTATGTATAGGATTCACTAATAAACTAATTAAACGATCACCATGAATTTTTTTAACACAACTACATGGCATAAAGCGTTCGAAATACGGACTGTATTTAGATTAATTTAGATCCATGCAAAGGTGTAAAAGAAGTGGAAGCTTTTCATAAAAATTCAGAAACTTCTGATGTTTTTCGAAATTTTAACAATACATATTAGACATCATTAAAAAATATTCTCCAAATTTCACTCTCTTTGTGGTATTTTAAGTGGACATAATATAAGCACAACGTTGCATTTTAATTTAAAATATCTGATATTTTTATTGAATTCGATTTATATTCGTTAGAAGGCACCAAAATTTTCTGAATTTCAATTTCTTTTTATGACCCTCCAGCTAAATATTAAATTTTAGCTACACATAAAATCGTTGATTGGTGATTGGCGATAAATTTGATGTCGCTAAGTTAAATTTTAACAATAGGTATTAGATATCAATTAAAAATATTCTTCAAATTTCACTTTAAAGGAAGATAATTGGAGCATAGCGTTGCATTCTAATTTAACATCTATATATATATATATATATATATATATATATATATATATATATATATATATATATATATAAAGTAGTAGCGTTCGTGTGTGTATGTCTGTGTGTACAACTCCCAATAATCAAAGAAATATAAAGTGGGGGATCACTTTTCTATAGTAATTTAACACACAATTTGTGGCCACCGTTTGGGGGGAGGGGAACTTTCCTTCCACTCTCGGAGAATCTTTTAAAATTACCACAAAACAAGTAGTTTATAGGATATGAAGAAATGCTCCCACTTTATGGCCACCGACTGTGACCGCGACCTATATCGCCTCCCACCAAATGTAAACAGAATTTTTATGAAATATTAAACGGTTCTTCTGCTCAGTTGATGTTGGTGCGTTACTTACGTTAAAACGGTTAATTACACTGCTGAAGCAACTGTTGAAAAACTATACACCTGCAGAAGCACCTGCTGAAAAACTCCAAAAAAAGGAAAAGAATATATAAACCGGCAGCCCCCCTCCCAAATGATAATCACAAAGTGAGTGCTCATTTTACGTTAATTTATTATAGAAAAGTGATCCCCACTTTTTTAAACTAACATTTCTTCATCTCTTGGAAATACATCAAAGGCCGTAAATGATTTCTTTTCTCTGATTCTCTGTCCTCTGATCTTGATTGCGTGGTACAGTTGGGGAAGAGGTTGCTGGTGTGCACTTCTAAGAAAGAAGCTTTGACTTTTAATGCATCTAAAACCAAGCTCCTATCTTTACATCATCAACGCTCTGATCCCCATCTGGCATCAATTGAAATGGATGGCTCTCGTATTGGGGAGGCTCCATGTTTTGACAAGCTTCTGGGTTTGACCTTTATTCCTGATCTGAAGTGGAACACGTATATCAAGTCTATTGGCAAAGTCGCTGGGAAAATGGTGGGGTCCTTCTACTCCTTCAGTAGATATTTCACTACTGATGCAATTCTCTATCTATATAAAAGCCAAGTACGTCCAAGGATGGAGTACTGCTGCCACATCTGGGCAAGAGCTGCTAAAAACAGCCTATCCTACCTTTACAGAGTACGAAATAGACTTTGTGGCTTAGTGGAGGATGCCCTTTTTTCTTCCCTGCAACCTCTCTCCCACAGAAGAGACATTGCGAGCCTGTCTTTGTTCTATCGTTATTTCCATGGCAAGTGCTCGTCTGAGCTCCAATCCCTGGCCCCCCCTTGCCAATCTTTCACGATAAACACCCGTCTATCTGAAACCACCGTCAATAATTTTCCCCACACTGTGCCTAACTCAAAGCGTAGATTCCATGAACAAAGCTTCTTTCTTAGAAGTGCACACCTGTGGAACTCTCTTCCGTTTGCCTGTTTCCCACTTGACTACAACTTGGATGTCTTCAAGTCCAACATAAACAAATTCCTGATGATAAGACACTTTATCAAATCTTCAATACTAACGATTACTATGATACTATCCCATTGATTACTGGACACACAATAACCCTTATCCCCGAGTGGCTTCCGGGCCTTGATAAGTGGTGACCTCCGTGTAAAAAAAAATCTACTAATTTTCCGTAATTTTAAACGTTATTATCGTGTTTAGCGTCCCTGAAAACATCTAAAAGTGGTAATTTTAAAGGAATTTTCGAGGGTGGAGTGATTCTTCATGTTTACAGAGAAAAATAATTAAAACTAATATCCCCATTTACTTGCATTCTAACGAGGACAGCGTTAGTCAGACACAGGGGCAATTTCCCATGTGAGCAAAATCCATCATCCTTTTTTTGTTTATAAAATTTAATCGGTGTTGCCCAGGATTTATTATAATACTTATATCATAGCAAGTGCGTTTAATTGCCTACAAAACAGATTTTCTTTATAATTTATTTAATATCTTAAATTAAAAATGGTCAATTTTTACGACTTGACCCAGCGTCATTTAACCCCCCCCCCAAAGATCTGTTTTTGGGGGGCCTATTACGTTTAAGCAGTCTTTATAAATAATACGAAAGAAGAAATTTTGAAAAAACAAAAAATTAACATTTTAGTGTGGGGGATAACTTTTCTATATAAATTTAACGTAAAATGAGCACCCATTTTTGTGTTCAACCACTCATGTCATCTCTAGCATTTTTTCAAGTTTGGCGATCGAGGGCGGGGGCAAAACATGACAAATACAGTTTTTTTGTGGTGGTGGGAGACAGGAATTACATTTGAGACATAAAATAATGATAAATTTAATTAATTTTTATGAGACCATTCTGTACTTTCACCTAATAATTTTAAAAACAGAACGAACCCCAAAATATGAAAAATTCATTTTTGAGGGCGAGGGAGGATTACATTAGAAATATAAAATGATGAAAAATTTCATTAAATTGTTTTTAGAATTAATTTTTGGTAGATTTTTTTTTTTTTTTTTTTTTTTTTGCGATCGCACGAGCATTCACAGCTATTTTTATTGAAGCAAAAGTTGTAATGATTTATTTTTAATTTTTTTTTTTTTTTTTTTGGGCGGGGGGCTTTCCAGTGCTCAATATCCGGAGAATAGTTTTTTCTATTTGTAGCCCTTCTGCCGAAATATCTGGTTGAGAGTGTATTACATATTTCTTCTTTTTTTTTGGGGGGGGGCGATTACATTTACATGTTTTCATCCGTCCTTTTATTTTTGTTGTGGGTGTATCCACGTTGCTCGTTATGAAAATGATTAGTATACAGGTGTGTTTCAAGCGGAACTTCATGTCAACCCACGCAACGCTGGGTACCCATGCTAGTATTTCATATTTTCATTGAATCCGATTTATATTCGTTAAAAGACACCAAAATTCCCTGAATTTCAATTTCTTTTTAAGACCCCTCCAGCTAAATAAAACATTTAATTTTAGAGACACATAAAAATTGGTAATTGGTGATAAATCTGATGTCGCTAAGTTAAAGCATTCTGACTTTACACATTTTAAAATGAATTTTTGCAAATTTAAATCATCAACTGAAGCAATACAAGTGACATTTTATTGATTTGAGGTATATTTTGTTTTAAAAATAATTAACTTGTTAAAATCCTGAATAAATAAACAAATAAAGAAGAGATATATTCGTTTTATTTATTGAATAACAATTTGCTGGCAATGGCAATTATTTGTATAGAAGACATAGACGTTTACCCTTACTGAGATTTATTATTTCAAGGGAATTATTATATTAGCAATAAATTATACGGATTGATGTAGAAAGCGCCATGGAATTTCTACAGGATCTTAGTATTATATATATATATTAATATTTATATAAACACAAATCTCCCTCACTTTGTAGTCATGTATTTACTATTTGATTTTAACTGGTAGAATACGAAATGGTTTTAATATTTATAGTACTTACTCGACTCGAGCTTATATCAAAAACAAGAAATACAGTAGCTTTACATTCATGAAAAAATCCGAAAAAGATTTTTAAATTTCCCCATACAAAATAATATGAAAGATATTCATGTTTTTGTTAATTGTCCACATTTTTAAACAATTTTGTTACAATTTTACATCCTTTTTAAACAAATATGTTTTTCAAGACTATTCTATTATTTTTATTTTTTCAGTTCAAAGCGGATTATTGTTCAATAAAAATTGTCCAACAACTTTCATCAATTTCGATTGTAAATAATTGTGTTTTTTTCAATCATTTTCTTTTTCGTTATTTTTGAATTAGTGATTTCTTTAATTATTTTCTCTCAACACAAATTACTTTTGCAATCGAAATTTTCGTTTTGCCAACAGTACTTTATCTGTTTTACGTTATTTTCTACATCATATCAATAAACACCATGACTTTTATTATATAAACTGAATTATTTTCGTGATATGCGATCTAAATGCGTCATTGAGTATTTTCGTTTTGACATAAATTTGAAAAAATGTGCAGATGAAGACTTTTACTGTTGTTGAATCAGCAAAAGAGTTTCACATCAGCGATCGTCTTATCTGATTGCAAAAATTGGCATAAAAACTAATCTGCCAATATAAAACAAATAAAACAAATAAAATACGGCATTTAACTGTATTTGTGTTTGTGTATACAATCATAACTTTTTCAGAGTTAAAATTATTTTTACACATACACTCCAATAAAATGTATAAAGTGATATAGATGGAAATGTAAGCAATAACCAGGATGGAGTATGAAAAGAGAATGTGCTCCTTGTTAATCTTGTCTATGTGTAAAATATTACACCTGCTGTTGTATTTATGTGTCTATTTTAGTGATGGCTTTTTATTCAGAGATATAATCCGATCCCAGCATTTGAAGATTCTTTGGAAAATACCACGCAAAATATGGCCACCTGAAATGGGAAATGGAATTCCTTCTTTAAAAAGTAAGTTTTGACTTCAACAGGACATCCCCTGCTGAGATATCTTTTTGTATCCAAGATATACTCTACTATCGACGTACAACCCTTTCTCTTCTATACTTATTAAACATTCTAATATAACTAAAGCATTTGAAGTTGTTGCAGTAGAAGCAACAACGTGCAGTAGATAAAAACAAAACACGACTTCACCGTATATTCTATCTTCACAATGTTGCTCATATTAGTAAACTTGCTCTATTGCCGAAGACGATGCCTAGTCACACACATTCGAACATACGTTTTTGAAAGACAGTCCCAGATTCGACTGCATGCAGCCACTGTATTTTTGCAATGGGCATACGTCAGCTGTGACCACTTATGCTGCAGTCTGTCTGCACCATATTCCTCTTTGATTTCATAATCACAAAGGCGACACCTTGCTAATAGCTTTTTATTAGATGCCCCTTCATAAAGGTGGAGTTTATTCATCCGACTCTGAATTTGTTTCGTCGTTGTATACCAGACCCTTTGACCTGCTCTGTAAAGAGTCTTACCTTGGCAAAATGACACTGTAATAGGGACGTAGGTTTTTCAAATAACAGAGTATTCACCAAAACAGATTATGAACTATTTCAGACACTTGACCAAATTTTCTACCAAATTTTGCGCTGCATTGATTATGCGGTGCCTTTATCAACATACAATCTCTGACCAAATAAGGGCTGCATTTAGAACCTGACGATGGTAACACAATGTCAGTTCTCTTTACCTGAATTAATTAATAGTATATCATAATAGCTGGTTTGATCTAGTGTGAATCATCATCTTTTGGGATAACATTGTATCAGTAGACAGTCTCTTGGACAGAGCAGTGCATCCTGACCACAATTTTGTTTTTATAGTGCAGTGACATTGCTTTGTTATGCCATTCATCACTGGAACACAAACACAACAAATATTTTTGTGCCTCAAGGCATAATTTCTGAACTCACTGCTGTAGAATTATCAATTGGCACCTCTTGCAATGCTCAAAGAAGACTGTCTCAAGCTGACGAATCATGTTTGCTGAGTACTGTCGTGTCAATTGGTTCTAAATTGTAAAACGTGATGGGCCACAATCTGAGAACGTCAGAAAATCGCAGGCACCGAGTCTCACAAAAATAGAGGCATGTTTTTGTTTGAAAAGGGTTTTCTGCAAGTCATTTCATTCGAAAACTAAACAACCATTTTTGCCATAAGTTAATTTCATGATACTAAGTTCTATTTACTTATTGAAGTAAATACTGAAGAAATATATATACCAAATACATTACCGTATAATAAAGTGTATGTGCATGAAATATTAATATATATTTAAATGAATTGGGTTATTTAAATATACATTTTTTTCTCGTTGGAGTTTTTTTAAACCCTTTTTACACACACACACACACACACACACACGCACACACACACACACACACACACACACACACACACACGCACACACACACACACACACACACATATATATATATATATATATATATATATATATATATATATATATATATATAGTAAGTTATAAAATATGTATGGCGATTAAGCTACACTGAATATTCCACGTTTCATCCACTCTAGGACTCTTCAGGCTTATATATTTCTATTTAATATGTTTACATAAAATGTTATAAGGATTTATATTATAGATTATGGATAGATTTTAGTATTTACCTCAACAGTACTCAATCAATATGTGATTAGATCAAGATAGTAAGTTACAAAAATATATTTATGCTAATTAAGCTAGAGAGAAGCTTCCAAGTTTCGGCCCCATCAAGCATTGTTAGGAGATAGTGCATTTGATTTATGTCACTGTGTGTTTTATATATTCACGTGGTGTTAAGTCAAGTTAATTAACCAATCAGATTCCTGCCCACAGTTTAATATTTTCATTAAACAGTGCATATTTTATACAAAGATATAGTTAACTTATACTTGATATCCTCTCCCTTTTATTTTGTTTTGTATATGAATAATGTATCCTTTGTTAATGTGTCGAATTAATAAGTGACCTTATTTTAGTGCATGTGTGCTCGGAATAGTATTGTTCCTTTTTTACATATTGGTTAAATTTAGTTTATTTTTTAATTATTTTATTTTATAATTCGTATTTACTGTTATCCTAAAGTAAGTTCATTCTATGTATTCAGTTGTTTGCTATTTAACTTCTACAGTTGCATAGGTTTGGGGGCGATTTAGTTTAGAATTTAAATTTCGCATCTGGACATAATCTATAGGAGTTGTCTAACTTTCAACATGTACTGGCCTGTCGTATTATTTACCACTCAATTATTAGCTAAAGTCTTCTTTCTTTGAGTTCATAGTAATAGGTCGTTAATACTGTTTTTATTTTACGTTTGTTTATTATTGAATATGCTTTTTATTGTCGTAATATCTAGTTTTAAAATCTACAAAGACCATACCCACGTAATATTTCTTGTCATTCAGGATTTGTGTAGCAAATTTATGGCTTGGTAAACATTACTTTTGATTAGCCATTTATGTTGTAGTAGACAAAGTGTCCGAGTTCTACAGCTATATTTCGCTTCATGATTAATCGTTGTATTTCTATTTAGGTGATTGCTATTAGGGTTTGTGTTATTACTATTTCTAATGGTTATATTCTGTAGTGAAAATAAAAAAATTAAAATTAAGAATAGAAGAAAAAATATAAGAAATATAATAATGGTATACACCACCCTATAATCAGATGCTATAAATAAACTCAGCACGGAATTTCTATAACCGAATAACACTTCCCAATGTTATTATTGCACAAAAGTATTCAATACATATAAGAACAAAATCATACTTACTTGAGTAAATGGTGTTTTGCTAAATATTCTATATTTGCAATTAGTGATTCAATAAACGAACGATACGTTAAAATTAAATTAAACTTGAAAATCCTATCTAAAAACGCACGGTTCGTAAACTGCAGAAGTACCAAAAAACATTCGTTAAAAGTTAGTAAACGATTTTCTGGTTGTTTTTAAGTTAAAAAATAATTCGATTATGTTAAATATTAAGTACTGAAATTCAGTTCTGGTTACTGCTCCCTAGGCAGGAAGACAGTGTCAAGGCGTAAAGTCTCTCTTTTAATTATCTATGTCGAAATCATTGAGAAACTTGTGAACTAGTTTACAATATTTCATTACTAGCTAGACCCGTGTACCGGCGTTACCCGCTTGAAGTATGCCTCCATGGGTTTGGTGGCATACATAAATAAATTTAAAAAAACAATTTAAGCATGGCTGTGAGTTGGAGCCACTGTCCACCAATTATAATTGCAGCTACTGGCGCCCGTGCCGAAAATGAATGTACCGTGGCAATGTACGGATGCATCTCATATATATTTATATATTGAAGTGTATATCTTCCAAATAAAAGCGTCTTTTTTAACATATGCTCCGAAAAATATTTCTTTTTTTAATTTTGTTTTTGCTTGTGATGATAAATCCTATTATAAAAGACGGAAATATTTAGGTGTTTAAATAGTTATTATATATAAAAATATATGCAATGCGACTGTTTGGAAAATCACTAATGTAAACGTAGTGTGTTTAATCTGTTTTTGTTCCCCATATTAAAGACCAAACTTGTGTTTAACTCTGCCCTCGTGGGAGGCAAGTCTCGTGGAGATGCAAGTAAATAGAAACATCACCAATGTACATCGACAATAAAATTCGAGAAATAAGTTTGTTTATAATTTAAGAATTGCGTATATAAATACGTTTAGAAGGCTATAAATAACGCATTTTTTATAAATAAATCTGTTTATAATAATAATAATAATAATAATAATAATAATAATAATAATAATAATAATAATAATAAACGATAAACCATGTAGTAAGTGAATGCGGCAAACTGGCCCAAAAGGAATACAAAAGCAGGCATGACCAAGTGAGGAGGGCAGTGCACTAGGAATTATGCAAACGGCTGCATTTTGAGCATACAGATAAATGGTACAAGCATAAACCCGCAACAGCACTCGAAAACGAGAACCACAAAATCCTATGGGACATGGGCATACAAACGGACAAACCCATCCAAGCAAGAAGACCAGATGTCGTAATAATTAACAAGAAAGAGAAATCCTGTCAAATCGTAGACTTTGCTTTTCCAGCTGACCACAGGGTGAGTATGAAAGAAAAGGAGAAACAAAACAAATACACAGAACTAGCCAGAGAGTTAAAAGGGATTTGGATGATGAAGAAAATCAAAATAGTACCGATAATAGTGGGAGCCCTAGGAACAATTCCGAAAAACCTGGAAAAAAGAATGGCAGAAATTGAAATCAGAGGAATAGCTGTAAAAATACAACGCCTAACGATAATGAAAGCGGCTGAAATATTAAGGAAAAACCTTGAATGCGGAGAATAACACAAGACAATATAACGAAGAAGCGTTACAGGGAATGAAAAACACCGAAGCTGCAGAAGTACATGTTCTACACCCCCATCATGCATCCCCTCCATTGTTTCACCACCGTTCCCCCAATAGAAGAAGGGTCAAGGAGGACGGAAAGACCGAGGAGGGAGCACTGGCCAGACCTCCGTTGGACAAGTGTGAAGAGAACTGGGATCTTGGGGAGGCTTAGTGCCACTCAAATTCCAGTATAAACCAATGGCCACTGTGGCCAATGGCCACTGCCAGCGAGAAATCAATGGTAAGAGGCTGTTGCGATGATGCAAATTTATTTGCAAATGCTATCGAAGAAGGAGGAGAGAGCTGGGCTGGACGTCTGGGGAGACTTGTTGTCACTCAGCTTCCAGAGAACACCACAGGTCTCCAATCAGATCGTTTATTGACTTGTGTGAAAGCTCCATGTGAGCCAATAATAATAATAATAATAATAATAATAATAATAATAATAATAATAATAATAATAAAGTTGTTTCTAGCCTTCTAAAATTATTTATATACGTAATTCTTAAATTTCAAAATATATGAAACGCTTCCAATGCAGATACGTAGAAAAATGTCGTCGTAGTCGTCGTGATGGAAAAAAAGCAAAGCATAATTTTTTATACAAGCAAATCTGTTAATAATAAAAAAAATGCGTTGTTTCCAGTCTGCTGTACGTAATTCTTAAACTTCAAAATATAGGCAACGCTTCAAATGGGTTTAACATGTTATAAGTTTTTTTTTTATGTAGAAATCGTCATCGTAATCGTCATAGTCGACGTGATGGAAAGTAGCAAAGCATTTTCTTTTTTTTAAAACAAATCTGTTAATAATAAAAATGCGTTGTTTCGAGCCTGCTAAACGTATTTTTATACGTAATTCTGAAATTTCAAAATGTATGAAACGCTTCAAATGCGGGTTACATTTCTATAAGTTTTTTTTTTGTTGTTTTTTACGTAGAAATCGTCGTCGTAGTCGTTGTGTTGAAAAAAGTACAGCATAATTAATCGGGTAATTAAAAAATGTGTACTTTTACAGTTTAATCAAGACATTAAAAAATGAAAACATAAAAAAGGGGGGGTTATATTGTACGTATCCGTTATGGAACGGATTTCTCCGAAAAAAAAATTCACTTAATTTCATCAAGTAGTTTTAACAATTTGTTATGATACCGAGCAAGAGGTTCGATCTTTAGGAAGAAAATCGAATTTTTTGTTCTGTATCATAACAAGAAAAATTGGTTATAAAGATGGGGAGGGAGTCCCGGCACTTTATATGGAGTTATCTCCCCGTGGCGTGTTAAAAATTTCCAAAATGGCTAACTTCAACGCGCTCTCATAAAAACGTATTTTTCTGCTGTAAAAAAAAAAAAAAAAAAAAAAAAAAACTACTCGATCAAATTAAATGAAATTTTTTTTTCGGAGATCTTCAGTTCAAAACATATATGTACACCTTTTTTTCGATATTTTCATTTTTTAATGTCTTGCTTAAACTGTACAAGTACCAAAAATGCTTTTTTTTTTCTAGCCTGCTAAACCTATTTATATGCGGAACTCTTAAATTTGAAAATATATGAAACGCTTCAAATGCGATTAACATTGCTATAAGTTTGTTTATGCTTTTGACGTAGGAAGCGTCGTCGTCGTAGTCGTCGTGATGGAAAAATAAAAATAAACGTACGTATTGTTTTGGGTAGGAATACACTATTTTATGGTTACATTTAATAATGTTTATGGTAATTTATTTAAGAACAGATGTGTTTTTTTTTGTATCAGAGACATTGTCTGGCCAAATGGTACGTCTCTTAGTGACACCATATTTCAATTTTAGTAACCGTTCGTTTATAAAGAGGAGAATTGTAATCCGGAATTTAAGAATTTTCAGAGCTCAGCCAAACATAATGAGCGAAATTAGGCAAGTGAGACTTTATCAATTGGAAAATGGAAAGATCATGCTATGTCTATGCATGTAATAACCAGTTATGGGCAGTGTAACGACATTATCGTTGGAAAAAGTAGAATTGGTCCCGGTGACAACAAGTAGGAGTGGGAGGACTAAATATTTATAGAGAAAAATAGGAACTCCTTTCTCTGAAGATGTTGTGATTGTGATGGTGTTGCTCGTAGGATGAAATGTAGCATTTTAATATTACGACTGAATATGTTTAAAATGGTGGTCGAAAGGTAAATAAGAGAGTGCCTATTAGGCTAGATGTAATGAATTAGTATGTGGCCTCAAACTTACGATACTTTAGCCCAGAAGGGAATTTTTGCAGTCATTTTATTATATAGGATATAAACTATTATTTCGTATTTGTAAAAAAAAAAAAAAATTTATTAAATTGTTAATGGCTTTCTAAAAAAAACGTTACAATTAAAAAACATAAGTAGGTTTTGCTAATTATTTTCTACTTTCACTTAAGAATTTAATAAACAACAAATACCGTAAAAATTCAAACTAAAAACAATTCTGCCTGGGCATTGAAACACTTTCTGCCTGGACAGTGGCTTTTCATTTGCGAAACAGCAATTGGAACTAAATTTCAATACCTAATCTTCACCATAACATTATTACCATACTTAAAAAAAAACTCCTAATTTTAAGAATAGGTTTATAAATAAAACGTTATTATTTCAACACTTTCCATAAACTGCAGTACTGTTTTATTTTATAAAACAAAAACATACGAAGTTTGACACTTGTTTTCGTTTTTACTAAAACAAAACAATAGATACGGGCAATAATGGCGAAAAAAAGGGGGACACAATTTTGGAAGCAGATTTATCAATTTTTTTTGTAACTTTTCAACTACTTTTTGATTGTATTTGAAAGATTAAAGCCTATAGTTAATTTCTAAAAAAGGAAAAAAAAAATTTGTACACGTGAAAATAAAGTCCTAAGATATTGAAAAAAGCACATTGTTTGTACAAAAAAATAGCTTAATTAGCCCCAAAAGCAAGAAATTCTAGCTTTGTACAACCACAACAAACGAAAAATCGTCTACGTGTGGATTCTACAGAAACCCAAAATTTCAGAAAGTTAAAAGGTTGTCTGAAAATGACGCCAGGTAGTAGGAGAGAGGTAGGAGATGCTAGTTTTCTTTTTTCCCCCTACATTTTCTTTTTTTTCTATATTTCATAAAAAAAAGCAAAAATAAATTTATTCATTTTTTTACTACTGAAATCCATAACTTTAGTAAAATGGTTTTTTGTTTAAACAAAATAATACATTTCCACTAATATTTAAATAAAAATAATTAGTTAATTATATTCCGTGATCATTATTTGATAAATACTGAAAATTTCATTAAAATTGCTTAATTTCCAGATTTTTAGCGAATTTCTAAATAAATGGAGGACTCAAAATGTTTATACATTTTGAGCATCGGTTGTTCATTTTGCACGTACCTACAAAACAGAAAATCACTTAATAATTTTAATAATTTTTTTCTTTTACTAAGAACATCAAGAAAACTGTTAACAAACCAGTAAAGTTGTAAGTCAAACTCAACAGCAAACGATGCTCGATCAGATTTAACTCATGCTGCGTCCGTAACATAACTTTCGATGAGAGTTTCGGTTTCCTAAATTTATTCAATTTATTTACGGAATTCTTCGGCGTTAAGAATCGTTTTTTTTTTTTAAATAATAGGTACGTGCAAAATGAACATTCGTCGCTCAAAAGTTATAAACAAATGTTTAAACAAAAAAAAACTTACTAAAGTTATGGTTTTCAATAGTAAAAAATGAATGAAATTATTTTTGCATTTTTTTGAAAATGAAGCATCGTGAATTGTAACAAAATTATTTTTTACAGCAACATTATGAAAAAAGCCCATAAAGTCCGTATTAATGAATTATATATAACTCGAAGAAAAATGAATTTCTCGAGCTACCGATATTATCACTGAATTAAGCATTGATAATTTAATATTTTCACACAAATTATAATTGAAAAATTATTTCTGCGTTTTTTTAGAGTAAATTTTTTGCGTGATTTTTACACAAAGATTCTGATATTTTCTCTTGCTTGAATGAATGTCTAACTTTCGGCATAACCTAATTTTTATATGATTTTGAAAGAATTATTTTGAATTTAAAAGCAGGAACACAGAAAAATAATTAAAGTAAAAAAATGATAAAAATTATACAAACAAGCACTCCTTAAGTCCACTTCAACTACCTGACGTCATTTTCAGACAGCCTTTTAACTTTCTTACATTTTGGGCTTCCATAGACGACGGGCTTAGACGACTTAGTTTTGCTTTTGGGGGTTAATTAAGCTTGTTTTTGTACAAACAAAGTGTTTTTTTTATTCAATATCTTAGGACTGTACTTTACTAATTATCTCTGAAATAGACCCATTTAATAAACTAATATTTATCTTTCAATGGATTTTTACAATGAATTTATTTAACTTCAAAATTTAGCTGAATCTGTCAGCTTTCGAATATCGCTGTGCAAACAGTTTTCATTATAACTTTATTTTTTCACATGTACAAATATTATTTTCTTTTTCGAAAATATCATTAAGCTTTAACCTTTTTAATACAACTAAAAAGTAGTAGGAAACTTATAAAAAATATGATGAAAATTTCAAAATTATGTCCCCGATGTCTATTCCGCCATTATTGCACGTACCTACTAAATAATAACGTTATTATTTAGCACGATCTGTAATCTGCAAAAAAATTATTGAGAAAGCCATTCTTAGCATTTTTATGTTAAAGTGGCTTTCTAAATAATCTTTGTTAACTATTCTACATCTTTGTCTAATAATTTAATAAATAAATTGATAAATAAAAAATGATACAAAGCTTGGCAAATCAGACAAGTAAGCGACCCAAAACAGGAGGTTCTTAATATCAGGAAATAAATCAAACCGAATATCGTTTGCTTCTGACTTTGAGACAGATACTCTTCTGGTTTGCCAAATCATTAACTTTTAACAAGTTTTTCTTTTATAAAATCAAATATATACAAGTCTTCCCGGTTTACTTAGTTTTTGGCACCTATTTAATAAATGGCCATATGGTGTCTATAGAGACTTCACACTTTAATATCAAAGATTTAACATGTCTGGAATTTTTTCTACTGGTTTTGTCTGATCACCACATCCTTTGAAATATTTCATGTTTCCTTATATTTTGTTTGGTTTTGGCACAAGTGAAAATATTGATGAAAATCTTACAAGTTTATCAAAACTTTGGATGTTAACTTAAAAAAAAAACTTTCATTTACATTTAAAATACACAAAACATATGAGATTCTACTTTTTAGACGATTATGTGTGAGCATACTGACATGTTATTTTAGAATTTAGAATGGGGTTCAGTTGTGCGTATAAATATAATGTAAACTGATCCTATTTCGGTGCATTATAACTTTTTAAGCAGTTAAGTCATTTTTACCACTAATTCTAAGGCCGATCAGCAAAATCATAAAATCATATGTAATTGCTATATTTTTCGTATTGCCACCCATACTTAGGGTTAGTAGTAGGAGAGGAGCGTAGTTTTTATTACGTTTAACAATACTATGTATTAATACGATATAGTGTGTGTTATTATTTTGTATGTCACGATTATATCCGAGTGACTGTTGTTTAATTATGGATTCCCATTTCTTATAATAAATAATTTTACCAAGAATTCTTCATAAGTTTTAAATTTGGTTTCGATTATAGCTGATGGCACACAAGTCATCTATTTTTTTATAAATGATTTTACCAAGAATTCTTCATAAGTTTTGGTTTCGATTTCAATTATAGCTGATGAAACTTCAGTGAACCATTTTTTTAATAAATAATTTTATCAAGAATTTTTCATAAATTTTGATTTCGATTTCGATTATAGCTGAAGGAACTCAAGCAGATGCATCAAAGTCATATGGATATATTTTTTTTTTTTTTAATCACAACTTTATAATATATAAAAATCGATAGAACATTAACTCTATGATAATATATACGAAATCTGCAAGAATTAAAATATCATATTTAAGCGTATTCTACGGCCTGACTACGCAGGCGTCCCTGCTGCTAGCTTAGATAAATACTTCTGCAGTTTTAACAAGAATTATTATAATAATATCAGAGCATCTCTATTTACGAATAATGAATGCCAACATATGAATGAGTCCCCTGTGGAATTTTCACAGGTCCCGCTAGTTTTTATTATTTGCATCTCATTTCTGTTTTTGTTCTGTTTTTTTTTACAGCAAAGCAAATCAATTAAATGACCCACCAAATTTATATAATTAAAATAAAATTTCACATTCATAGAAGGAAAGCACATAATAGTTAACGAAGCACAATGCCCTCTCCATGTTAAAAACGGTTTTCTAAATAGTAACATTATTATTTAGAAATTCGTTCATAACAATGGGAGGGGAGCGTTGTTAATATTTTGTTCTTACATCGTTTTCTCATTTTGCCTAGCAATCGTCGACTATTTTCAACTGTTTATGATAACTTTTAAGTAGCATGTTGTACACTAACGACGAGCTGATACAATTTGGATTTGTTTAAAATCAAAATAAACCTTTTCTATCTTTCAATTTGCAATACATTGCAAGGAAAACATTTCAGAAAAAATATACCCGGAAATTACCTGCGGGTTATGTACTACTTTGAAAATTTATAAAAAAAAGCCAACAAATCCCTAATTAAATATTTATAAATATTATAAGAATTAGAATCGGAATCAGGAATCAAATCAGAATCGGAAATTTAGAAGGGAATCGGTAATTGGGTCGGAATCGGGAAAAATTTTGGATTCGTTCCATCACTAAGATATATATATATATATATATATATATATATATATATATATATATATATATGTATGTATGTATGTATATATATATAGACATATATATATAGAGACATATATATATATACATATACATGCGTATATCTATTTCATATATATATATATATATATATATATATATATATATATATATATATATATATATATATATATATATATATATATGACAGTTATAGTTTCATGTTCTGTAACTGGAAAGAACTGTCATTAATATTGAAAAGAAACTTCTTTGAAAGTTTTGAAAGGTTTCTATTCGTTCACTTTATTTTCTCGGTCTCATTTAAAATGGAGCTGACATTTATAACAGACTTTGCAATTCATTAAATATTAATGCAAAAGTTCGCAATATAACCATTCCAATAAAAATAAAATCTCTTATTCGATCTGGACGAGATGGACTTAATTTTAGAAGTGGAAAATCCGCTGTAACTGTTTTATCTGCAGAAGCCTCGTTTTGCTAAATTTGAAACCAAATTCTGTTACATTTCCCCCGTCCTCCATCCCAATAGCAAATGTATGCACGTCTGGAAATAGTGTTTAGCTAAATTCAATTCCCTCTTGGAAGGTTCATCAGTGGAGGATTTTCCGCAAGGTATTCTAATAGGTGAGATTTTTTATATAGCAATCAAATGAAAGTTTGCTATAAAAATGTCTCATCAGAAAAAACAGCTCTCTAAAACATAATCGATATTTACCGATGTACTACTGAGTACGAATTTCTCAACAGAGTTGCATTTTTATGGCTTTCTTTTTTTTTATAAAATGGATGCCCATTAGATGATGGTTCAAAAGGTATTTATTTTCTGTGATTTAGTTTTGGCACAATGTTAAAGTAGCCATTTCGTATCCGTTGGACTATGAAAAATAATTCTTATAATACATATACATATAAGTATTGATCAGGCTGTACTCTAGAAAGATATGTCTACATGTAAATAATCTTATAAAAAGAAAGTCAACACATTGAAAAGATGACATGACATTGGAAAATAAATTTTGTAGACGCTTCATCATCATTATCACCATTAGCAGCAACAAGATGATAACGGTCACTTACTGGTTAACGATGGAAACTGACAACCTGGGTGTACCAAGTTCAAATCCAGTTCGTTCCACAGAATCAGTTTCACTTAGGGATGTTGGCAACGTTCACGTAGTCACTCCCGTAAGTACCTGATGCCTTCCTAGAAAGAATTCTAATTAGAAAGACAGAGAAAAAAAGTCTAATTCTGATGCACTTGAACGATCCCCAACATCACTGCAGACTTGGTTACCTCATTAACATAATGCCGTTTTCATATTGAGATTAGATAGAGGATTATCTCTGTTTTTAAGATTATCTCTGTTTTTACGATTATCTGTTTATGCGATTGGCAATCCACAATCTGTTTTGAAATCTTCATAGTAAGATTAAAAACAATTTGAGGCCTTACACGTATCTACAAGATGTTATTAAATGAAGATATGTGATGAATTGAAAGCTTCACCCGATTTTACAACTGGGAGTATTTTATAAGAATTTCATGTTTTAGATGCGTCTCCACTTTTCTATCAGCTGATGAGTTTGTTGTTGGCATCTGCCTGTCTAGAAGACTATGGGGTTGAACCTGTAAAAGTGGTTGAACACCGTTTCCTGTAGCTGAATAAGCCTATTTTTGATGTACATTGTCGGTTGTAGACATCACAGATGATGGGGATTGGTGCATTGAGTTGGTTGTTGAATTTTGTTGACTGGCCTTCCTGAATGGTCTTTTGGTCTCTGCCTGTTGTGGACCTTTCTCTAGTGGTAAGGCCTTTGATTACCAGTTTTCTCCGGGTGTTGCAAACTTTAGCTTTGGGTTCCCGACTAGTAGAGTCAATATCACATGCTTTCATGTCGCGTTTGTACACATCGACATAATGAAGGTGAAGACAACCAATTTCCCTTTTACCAGTAGTGAGTTCACCATAAAGAATGTTTTTTGGGGATTCACCCATTGTTCATACGGTACACATGGCCTATCCATCTAAAATGTGTTCAGTTTCTGTTCTTGGTAGCTGTAGGTTGCCCATGCTTCGCTGCTGTAAGAAAGGTTTAGATGACACAGACCATATAAATGTTCACTTTTGTGGAGATGGTGATATGTTTATTTTCCCACACCCGAATTGTCAATTTAGCAAGAGTGGTGGATGCTTTTCCGGTGCGTTTGTTGAGTTCTGCATCGAGAGATTGGTTGTCGGAAGTTGTAGACACAAGATATTGGAATTAATGAACCATGTCTAAGCACTGCCTATTCATAATGATAGGAAATGATGGGGTTCCTTGGCTGATTATCTGGGTTTTCTTCAGGCCAATAGTGAGGCTGAATTCTTTGCAAGTATTGGAAAACCCGTCTATGAGTCTTCGAAGTCCTTCTTCAGTGTGAGATGCTACCACTGTATCATCATGAACAAACAGTAGTTTCCTGATGGTAACTTGCCAGTTACCATCAGGGACCTACTGTTGGGACTACATCAGGGTTGATACTGAGGAGGCGACCATCTGATCTGGAGTAAAGGTAAACTCTCTCTTCTAACGAATTGAAAGTATGTCTCAGGAGAAGGGTAGAGAAAATACCAAATAGCATAGGGGCAAGCACACATCCCTGTTTGACACCGCTTTACACCAAATTCAGCAGAGATTTGCAGGTTGTTGGATGGAGCTGCATAGTTTGTTCCAGTATTCATTTACACAGTCATATAGTTGACCGTGCCCTGTTGTGAGATGTTTTAAGGGCTAATAAAGAGTCTTTACTTGGGTTATCCTTGTATTCCTGAAGAGTCTTCCTCTTGGACTCAATGAAAGGATCTAGTTTCTTAGAGTTCGCATCGTACCAGTTATTTGTCCACTTTTTCTCCTCTCAAAAGCTGAGGTTGCAGCAGAGTATGCGGCTTTCTTCAGATTTCCCCACATTTGTGTAGCCGAGCCCTCATAGTGGATATAATCAGCTGCCAAGTTGGCTGCAAACTATCTGACACTGTCCTGGTGTTTGGTTTTGGTTATTTTGATCTTTTGTTTTTCAGCTTGTTTGGTGCAGAAGAATTTCTTTGGTTGTAGTTTGACTTTGCAGCATACAAATAAGTGATTGGTGTCACAGTTCGCACTATGATAAATTCTAGTGACTGTGAAGTTAGGTAGGAACTTCCTCCTGGAAAGAATCAAATGAAGTTGGTGCCAATATTTCGATCTTGGGTGTCTCCATGACACTCTATTATGGAGTTTTGTAGAGAAGAAAGTGTTGATTACACAGAGATTGTACATTGAGCAGAGATCTGTAATCTTTGTCCATTTCATTGCACTTTTATACTCTAAAATGTCCTAAGCAGATGGGCCAAACTTTGCTGTCATTCCCAACTCGAACATTGAAATCACCCATAACTAAAGGATTTCATGATTATTAAAATTTTAATGTATGTGTCAAGTTCACTTTAAAATGCATCCTTGGTGTCATCAGTTGCTCATATATGAGAGTGATACGTCCATCTGTGGTGTTAACGTATAGTAGTATTATGTGAGCAGTGGCGGTTGGACCTAGCTGGACCTTGTCGAGGAGAGAGTTTTTGACTATAAAGCCAACACTATGCTCTCTTGTTTCATCTTCTTTCTTCCCTTGCCAAAAATATCTGTGATACGGGTTTCCTGCATGGCAGCAATGCCTATTTGTAGGCATAATTGTTGATGACAGTAGTTTTCCGTATGCCAGAGATGGAGTGGAGATGGTTAGTTAAGCCGGTCAGCATCATGTAGACATTCGAACACCCGAGTTTGAATGCTGGTTTCTTTTTTGAGTTGTGTTTGATTGTTTGGTGCATTGGTATATACCCACTTTTTGGAAGAAATCCTATGTTTCATGCACCTGATGAGGCAGGTGGCATTTGGCGGAGTAGCATCTTACTTGCTGAAGGCTGCTCAGCTTAAGGAGGGCAGTAGCTGTCCAATGGGGTTAAATAATCTCTCCCACAATCAGGAATAGTCTGTGGCGTCTAGCTGTATGCTAATCTAGCTTTGGGTTTAGAACCGGTAACTTCCATTTCTCTGATTGGTTCTACGATGTGTAGATGAAGTTGTCTCTCCAGGGTGCAAGCCTGGACATTGATATGGAGAATCTGCTGCCCAAGCATCAATATTTCTCTCTTTGATCTCGCTGGGGTACTCTGGAGGAAAGGTGGGAACAGAACGTCTGGGACCAGCTCAAATGCAGTAGCTGCCAGAGACAGTGGAAAGCACCACACTGACCTGCTTGTGGAATTACACTCCAAATTTTCTAAAGGAATTATTTTCCCTGGCCTCCACTCAGCCAACAGTTAACCACATGGCAATGGCGCCTCCTTAGATAGTTTAGCTTGCCTGCTGAAGCAAGGAACCAGGGCATGGCAACGTCAAGCCACATGAAAGAGATTAGGAGATTGTCGAGGACCAGTGATACTCGTCCACCTCTGGATAGTGCAGCAACCGAGCTACAAAGGTGCTACCTCTTCCAGAGTCACCTATACCTCAATTTGTTACACTAACGATTAAAACAGTTTTGTTTTCATTACAGAATTAACATATCTTTAGAATATTCGTTCTTGTTTCTGGTATACAATTAACAAAATTATTAATAATTTTTTTATTTACACAATATAGAAAAATCGAATTGTCTTTAAAATGTAAATAGAAAAATAAAAGTCTTGTAAAAATGATCAAAAGCAAAAGAGTCAATTTTTTAGATGTCAAAGAATAATTTTAACAAATCAAAACTCTTTTTAATAGAATATAAAATGACAAAAACAGGAAACATTTTAATAAATGAACAAAAGCATTTTTACAAATGAAACAGGTTTTAATTTGTAGCTATTGTAAGTTTGAGTGGCAAAATAAACCCTGTGTATCGCTTCATTGCAGGTTAATATTTTTTAAAATTTTAAATTGCATAACACGGTCCCTTATTTCTCCGATTTTTGTGGAATTTTAACAAATATTTTTAAAGTTATGCTAATTTTTCTCTTTTCTGATAATTTTAAGTGTGTATCACTTTATTGCAAATGTCTAAAATGTATATTTTGAGTAATAAAACAATATTCTAACTTTATATGTCTATTTATATGAAAAAAAGAGCATATTCAGTAACAATATTAACCAAAAACAAGAACGAATTTCCTATTATTTTGTTTAAGGAAATATTTATTTATCAACATAACCTATGCTTCAAAATCACTTTGAATAGCCTCTTGTCAACTGATGATGTCAATCGGTGGATTTGAGATGATGTGATGCTATAGAAAACTTCCAAAATCTTCTTCCAAAGTTCATCCTTCGATGAAAATTGAATCCCTCCTTCATAAACTTTCATCTTTATTATTGACCAGAGCTGCTCAATTGGATTTATATCTGGAGAAGAAGTTGGCCATATCATCAAATTTTCTCCACTAATGCCTAGTGACTTAAGGTAGGATGTCATAGGCTAGGATAATTACAATAAAAAAAAGGAGTCCCAAGATGTTTGACAGTTACAGAATTGCCATGTTAGATTGACAGAAAAGAAAAAGACGGTGGTTTCTATCAGTCTAGATTTAACATAACTTCTTTCTTGCTGACTTCAGTTTCCTAATAAATTGACGTAATGTTTAAAAGGTTGTAAAAATTATTTTCATTTATTTTATAAATATTTTTAAAAATTAAAATGATACCATTATATGTTTCATTTGATTTATTTTGTCAAATTTGGCAATATTTTATCCATGATTTTGGAGGGAGAAGGAATTTGATGGAAGGTTCACTACTGATCAGCTGTGGCACTCTTCGCGAATCGTCGCCAATTACTCCGGTTCTATGCCATTCTGAGCAACTCAGCCAAGTATGCCGCCCTCTTTTCTGGTTTAATGTTCATGGTATCTTTCACGTTGTCTGACATTCGTGTTTTTAATCTTCCCTGTCCTCTTTTCCTAGGGGTTGTACCAAATAGCAGATCTTTTGTTAGGCGGTTCTGGTTACATGTCCTAACAATCACAATTTCCTATCATTAATGTTGTCCAGCAGTCTTTGGCAGGGTCTAATCTTCTCCAGAACCCATTAATTTATATGTTTGTCCACCCAGATTACACAAAAAAGTCTACGATAGCACAACAATTTAAAAGCAGCAATTTTCCTCTTATCGACTTTCTTCAAGACCCAACATCCTACTCTGTATATTGCTATTGAGAATACCAACGCTTGCAGGAGTCATTTGTTTGTGTGTTGTGAAATGGATTTGTCTTTCCAAATATTGGTTAGCGCAATCGTCGCTGTTTTTCTCATTGCAGTACGTCATCTTACTTCTTTGGTGTCCACAATTAGGTTTTCATCAGTTGGTACCTATGTTGCTTTCATTACCTTTGTTTTGCTGACGGTGAGGAAGAGTCCTGTTGCGTCACTAGCAACTTTTACCTTGTTGGTTAAGTCTTGTAGCATACTTGTTGCTATCAGAACTACATTGTCAGCATATCTCAGGTTGTTGATTGTTCAATTTTGTTGGACAATGTTCGAGTGCTTCTCGCATTAATTGTTCGACATATATATTAAAAAGGTTGGGTGACAATATGTATCCTTGCCTAACACTCTGGGCAATTTCAAAAAAGTCTGTCATTCCGTGAGTTGTTCTTATTGTTGCTTTCTGGGAGATATATAGGTTTCTGATGAGATTAATTATATGGGGAATCACATATCTGCCATCACATTCCAAATGACTTCTTGTACCACTGTGTCGAAAGTTTTTCTATAATCGATGGAAGAGAGATAAACATGTGTTCCTCTGCCATTAACTTGTTCCGCATCCGATTTGCTAATTTTACTACTGTGACTAATCAAGACGATAGTTCGGTTGTTGCTGCATTCAAATGTGTCACCTATATTTTTGAAGTATGATGAATATTGATGTTCCCCTGTCAGATGGTCATTTTATTTCCAAATCGTTGTGCATATTTTGTGAAAATATTGGATGACATTGTTGTCCCCTTTCTTCAGAAGTTTAGCTGGAAGATCATCTATTCCTGGAGATTTACTCGCCTTCAAGTCTCTAATTGCCTTTTCACCTTCTATGTATGTTGGTGATGGTTTATCTTCTTGGTCCTCCTTTGCATGTTGGTCAGTTAGTCGGAGGTTTGATTTCTTTTAGAGATTTTCACATGTCTTCCATCTTTCTTTAACTTTTGGCTCCTCATTAAGCATTTCTTAAGTCTCACTTTTTACAGCATCAGTAACTGGTTTGAACTGCCTTGTTAATTTTTGACAATGCTGTAGAGGTCTTTTGTAGATTTGATGACCGATTTCATTCCTAATTGTTTGCACTGTTCATCAATTGCCTGCTGTTTGTCTTTCTGCATCATTCTCTAGACAACTGCATTTTGTTCTTTGTATGCTGCCCTCTCTTCTGGTTTAATGAAGCTTTGATTGTTCTTTTCTAAACTTCTTTCAATGTTTCATTAGAAATCCACGAGAACCTTGTTTTTTTTTTGGAGGGGAATTTTTCCTTTGCCAATTTTCAGTATGATGTTTTTTCCTGTTTCCCATATTTCATTTGGACATTTTTGTTCTTCACACATTTCAGCATACCTCACACCTCAGATTGTCGGAAACAAACTAGAACAGTAGAGAACAATTAAAAAAGAAAAACAACAACACAGTGCATTTTGCTAAGAAAGAAAGTCGTTACAGTCATGGTGTTAGAATCATTCTTGCCAATGAAATCATGAACACTATAATCGTTCACAGATAAAGGCCAAACCTCATAACATTAGTATAGCTCAATTCTATACACCTACATCCACAACCACTGAAGGAGAGATTGATGATTTCTACAGTCAGCTACAAGAGGTCATCGATAAGATTCCTAATAGAGACATGAACATATTTATGGGAGATGCAAATGCCTAGGTTGGGAAATCGACCACAAAAAGTGAAACGACAATTTGGAGTCAGAAATGCTTGGGGAAATGAACTGATTGACTTCTGTAAAATCAACAACCTTGTTATTACCAACACCTGTTTTCAACATCAGCCAAGGCGACTTTACATCAAACAAGAAATCAAATAGATTACATCATGATCAACAAAAACTGGAAAGCTTGTGTAAAAAAATGTTTAGACCTACTCAGGAGCTATCTGCAACAGCGACCACCAGCTTTTTTGTGGTGAAATGCAAAGTAAGGCTTAAAAAGATACAAAAATCTCCACCATCGCTGAGGTTTGATACCACCTTCATTGACAATGAATGTTGATGTGGAAAATAAATGTGAATAACTGCTGAGGAGGTTATACCATTCTTAATTCTTGAATCAATTTTGTATATGCTTATTTTGAAATATTTTAGCAATAATATGCTCCTGCCTCGGTCACATATTTTTGCTACTAGATATACACGATCGGATGGATGTGCAATGGTAAATCTGACCAAACCCAACAAATCAAGCATGGATAAATCAGTTCTACGGTGTGATTATGTGGAACGTTTATCCTCCTGGAGAAACCATTCCATAAGCATGAATGTTCTATTGCAGGAAGGTTGAAAAGCCAAGGAAAACTTGGAAGCAATTGATTGAATAAAACCACACAAAAGTCCTTTTCAAAAAATATGATAAAGCCTGGTAGGATATTATCCAAACAACAGAACGGAAACTACATTACCCATCTCCTGTATTGAGCACAGAAAAATAGCATTTAAAAAATTTTATTTTTACAAAGGAGTCACCACTTATCAAGGCCACTTGAGAATAATGGTTAATAAGTGTACTGTAGTCAATAGGACAATATTGTAGTAATCGTTAGTAGTGGGAATTCGGTAAATTGGATTAGGGGACGGCTTATCAAGAACTTGTTTATGTTGGACTTGAAGCTGACCATATTGTAGTCAGCTGGAAAGCAGGGAAACAGAAGAGAGTTCCAAGGGTGTGCAGTTCTAAGAAAGAAGCTTTGTTTATGGAATCTACATTTAGCTTTAGGCACAGATAAAGAGTGGGGGAAATTATTGATACTGGTTTCAGCTAGATGAGTGTTTTTTGTGAAAGTTTGAGGAGGGGGAGACTATACATTGGAGCTCAGACGAGCATTTGCCATGAAAATAACGATAAAGCAGAGACAGCCCCACAACGTCTCTTTTGTGGGAAAGAGTTTGCAGAACAGAGGTCTCAATTGGTTATGGTGTTGTTCATTTCATGTTTCATCACAGAACTCAGCAGTGAAGATAGAAGAACTCTTGGAGAAAGAAAAGGTATGAAGCATATATTCTTTTTCTTATAGAAAATGATACCTTTACATAAATATGAACTGTAATATATACCCGTGTGATAACTCTCTGGTACAACTTGACTCAGTTTATACGTTGATATCATATCCCCTGGCTAAACAACAATACATACAATTTATACGTTTATCTGGTACCGTTTGGATAACAATATATATCATCCTCCTATCCCTATGTAGCATCACGTGCTCAAGATCAGAGGAGAGAGAATAGAGAGAGCTAGGTCTTTTATGGCCTTTGAAGTATTGCCATAGATGGTAGTGTCGTCAGCATAGGTGTCTATGACTGATCCTAGGATGTGATTTGGGAGATCATTGGTGTAGATCAGAAAGAGAGTTGGTCTAAAGATTGATCCTTGAGGGACACCAGCATTAGTACTGTGAGCTTCGGATTTCTGCCGATCAACCACTACTCTTATAAATCTATCAGAGAGAAATGATTTTCTTTTGCCGCCTAACTGAAATAGTCTGAAATATTAAACTGGGTTGAGCATTAAAAGATAGTAATAGAATAGTTTCGGCTTCAGACATTGAAGTAATAAAATTATTTCGACTTGAAACAGATATATAGCAAATCTCCATTTGTAATATATTCTGTATTTTCCATTTAATCAATATATACCACCTAAATTTTTAAAAGAATCAGTTGAGGTATTTTCCTACACGAGTTTCGTCAGTTCAGCTTTCAGGCTCACTTTGATTGAATTCAATTTTGAAATGAGATTTAGGAATTGTTTTTATTTTATTTTTATATGACGATGCAAATTTTTATTTAGAACTGATTTATTTCCTCTATCTCTAACATGGAGATAGATCTCTGTTTTTCTGTGAGAAATGTCATCGTCATCTTATTGGTGATGTCATTTATTCAGACAATGATATCATCTGATACTTTTTATAAGATGATTAGACCTTCTTGATACTTGATATTATTATTATTAGGCCAGATATTTCTTTGTCTCTAGAATGGATATAAATTTATTCATCAGAAGACAAGACTTCCTGGCAGATTGTGTAATTATGCTTTTCTTTCTGCATTCGCTTGTCTTTCTTAAAGGCAAATCTACAATGAGTTTTGGCAGAGAAAAAAAAAGGAAGACGAAAAACAGAGGAGACGAGTTTGGCGGCAAAAAGAAAATATTTTTTGGAGAGATGGAAGATGAAATTACTTTGATGAAGAAATGAAAAAAATTCTTCATAGAAAAATATGAGATTTTTCTCTTCAAGTAAAGTATTCACCTTTCTTTTCAAATAAAAAAATGACCTTAAATAAAAAGATTGCTTGACTTTCTTTTTTTTTTTTTGCAGGCAAATAAAGCATGTATGGAAAACTTACAAAAGGCTTTAAAAAGCAAAAGGATCTCGAAAAAGTAGAATCTGAAAAAAAAATTGATGTTTGAGAATAAGATTATTAAAATATTAAACACAATTATAAACATTTATTTAAAAATAAAAATTCAAAACTAAAAAAACATAAAATATAGTTTTGTCAGCAAATAAGTTTTTTTAATTGATTAACTAATGTGTATACATAATGAAAATATCTCCATCTTCTATTACATAAAGTAGAGATGTCTGTATGTTTATGAGTGTTTTTATATCCACTAAAAACTTTTGTCATACACAGCATCGTTAGAATGAACGATCTCTCGGACAAATAATATCCACAAATTAGAAAGAAATGATCAATTATTTCGTGTAGAAATTACGTTTTAGTTTAAGGGATTCACCTGAAAGCGCCTCTTTCTAAACGATTTCAACATCAATGCATGCGTCAACCATTGTTCTCTGAATTAGTTTAAGTACAAGAATTTTCGGCGTGATTTCGTAATCAGTGTTGTGGCCAAATAAATTAGAAGGTCGTCTTATAACCATAAATTTTGAGGTTCGCGCACGCCCTCCGGTAAACATCTTTTTTTTTTTTGCATTTAACCAGGATTGTTTAATAATTTGTACTACTTAAAGTAGAGTGACTCTGGCCACCTGGGTGACTTTGAGCCATTAATAAAAATAAAAATAATGCGTAAATAATATATGATCTCTGCATTGTTAAATATAGGTTTACAGACACATTTTCTGCAGAGATATCTTCAATTTAAAATGGCTGCTAGACTGCATGATTTTCTCTGCTAAAATTTATATCTTCAAACTTCTGTGAGTACAAAAAATATATTTCATTGTTTTGTTAAGATCTAGTTATATTAAGCAGAAAGTATGACAAACACTATGAAAATAAGATAATTAATAAGATATAACACATTATTCGTGAGATTTGGGGATGGCCAAAGTCACCCCACAGTGTGCGAACATGTGTGGGGTGAATTTGATCTCCCCCACTTCCGCATAAAATTTAAAATGAGATATTTTATTTTGACAAAATATTTAATCTTTTAACATTTATTTGCCTATTAAAAATTGCAGTAGTGTTTATACAATGATAATTTCTGTGTTTCAGTCAGAAAAATACCAAGATCATATCGACCAGTACAAGGAGGGAGAAGCTATAACTCAACTGAACTCTTTAAGAAGGGTGTTCGATATATCGAATTGTGAACAGTACAAAAAGTTCTACAAGCTTTATACTAGCAAGAACAGTAACAGGACAAACACTGCCATTGTTGTGTACAAAGCAAAACTTCTCTGGTAAACAGAGACTGCAAGTAGGCCAGACAAAGTTCGCTATAATTGTTACACATCTGTATGGTTCGACCACATCACTTTCAAAGATTAGTTTAACTTGGTGGCACTTCCATACTATATAAAGCTACAAGGAAAAAGTGGCTCTCATTTGTGACAACTTGTCATCATACTTGGGAGAAGACATTCTGAGACAATGTTAAGAGAATGACAGTCAATTCATTTGTCTTCCACCAAATGCAACACTTGCGTCAGCTACTGGATGTTGCTTTCTTTGCACCAAAGAAGGCAACATAGAGACTGCTTCTCTTCGGGATCATGAATGTATCCCAAAAATCTCAAAGCACTATCTCAAAAACCTTGTTCCCAAAACTTTTGAACATCCTAACTAAAAACCAAAAAGATCTTCTTGTGCTGGGCTTCAAAAATGTGGAATATTTCCTCTTGATGAGTGTCAAGTTCTGAAACGACTTGGTCAAATTCTATCTGATCCGGTGGAGTCAATCTGTTAGGTCTATATTTCGGAGCTTAAAAGACTTCTATATGGAGAAAAGTTTGGAACAACCAACACCAAATGAAAAAATTGGAAATTGCTTCAGGAAAGAGCATTTCAACACGCCTGTAGCAACACGAGGGAATAGCAGACATGCTGCTGAAGATGTCCCCCATGACAGCAAGTTTCCATCCCCGGGTCCTTCAGGGGTCAAAAAAGTGCTAGCACAGTCCTCCAGCAGCAGATTCAATATATGAGATGGTTGCTTCCTCTTTAGATGCTGATAAAGATACTGTTACCAGTCATACAGAGTCAAGCGAAGACGAATAGATACCACCCAAGAATGCTACCCCCCCCCCAAAAAAAAAGACAAAGCATTTTCAACATTTATAAGTGAATAATGGTTGGTACCATATCAGTATATCCTACATGTCCAATTTATGCAGAATCAATAAAGCGTGTGGTTTGTTAATAAAAATCAAGTCATGGAGAGTTCTGGTCACTGCAAAATATATACTAAAATCAATGTGTACACTCTTGTTTTAATATTGGATAGGCCAAAGTCATCCTATGCTGGGGTAACTTTGGCCACCGAGAATATCTGCCAACAATTTCTAAGCATGTAATATTTGACAAAATGTCCTTTGTTCTACGTGTTCCTGTCCATTTTCTTTATAATTCAACACCAGCAAATATTTTGTATGTACCTTATTTAAAAAGATTACAAGCATATTGTGACTAATTTGGACCAAAGTCACCCCAGTTTACGGTTCTGAGAATCTTTTTTTACTGGTGGCTAATTATATTAAACCTAAAAATAATTTCCTTATTTTGATTTTTTTTTATCAGCGGTCTAAATAAACTGAGGATTAATTTTTTATTTAAAAGAAACAAAAATTCCAAATCAATTACGGTTCTTTAATTAAAACAAAAAAATCTTTCTTCCATTTTTGTAACAGTTTAAAACTTCTTTCATTCATTGTTGTATACGACAAAACCAATGCAAAAAAGCATTGATAACAAAGAAGAAGCTGACGAATATTATCACAAATCCCACCCCCAGCTGTCACAGTTTTTGCCCCCCCCCCGCCACCGTTGATAAAAACTTTTCATGACCGGGAGTCCCCCACCCCACCCACCGCTTCTATATATATATATGTAAAGTTAAAACAGTTTCAAAAGTTTCAACAATTACTTTAATTAAGTTAAAACTCTCTCACAAACTTTACTCTGTTAAGGTTCATAAACTATTCATTACTGTATGGATTACTTTTATATTTTTCTTACTATTATGTGAATACATTTACCTTAATGTGATTTATACTAATGTTGCTGTTACTACTACTACAAATAATAATAATTAGATAACTGTTACATGGAAAAGGACTATCCCCTTTCCATGTAAATAAGAAGAATGTTAAATAAGTACAAATGAGATTAGCCTAGAATCGAACCCTGTAGGCAAAGTTAAGAAATGGAATATTAGAAATTAAGTCTATTGTTAATTCTTTTAGAAATCTGAATATTAAATATGTCAGTAAAAGAATGAACAATGCAAATTAAATTATATTGTTTAAAATAGGTAAGATTAGAATTGAGGGTTCTTTTGTTGTCAAAAGTGTGTTTTGGCCATGTGAAATTAGTTACGTTTGAAAAACACATTTCTGACGTCATAGACAAAGGACATTTCTCCATATTATGGGTTCGGATTTTAGTCAGTCAAAAATGTCAGTCAGCAAGAGAGCCAGAGAGTTGGTCAGTTAATCCTTCGGAAGCGGAGGGAGAACATTTTGACTATGTAGATCCAAATTTCAATGCCTGACGTCAATCGACCGGTCGATCAGATGAATGAAGAAGTCATCATTATTTGTAACTGTTGTCTTGTGGCATCCTTCATCACGAACGAAAAAGATAATGTGTTTTATCATTGATTATAATGAACATTGTGTAAACACGTCCAAGTTATGTGACCCATCTCCTCCATCACAAGTAATGTCTATAAATGTCTTCTCTCATCATCACTATTACATGAGTCCCATTATATGTGTTCCCCAAGATGAACTCCTCGTCATCTCTCCAATATGTACCACTATACAACTTAACAAGATTGATGATGATGATGATGATGATGATGATGATGATGATGATGATGATGATGATGATATTACAAATGAAGTGATTTGCATTATAATTGTTGATAATAAATCTTATACAGAGTACAGGGGTTGTTTGGAATGATATTAAATAAAGTAAACTTTGTTTATGTTATCACTCATGTATTGTTTTCAAAAGGTTACAACTCTGAACTAACTGTACTCATTTGGTGGTGCATCCAATTCTTTTTACTTTAAATTTTCTTTTGATATTTTTTGTTAAATTATTATTTTTAAATAGGATTTGGAAATATTAACCTTAATTCTTTCGGTATACAGGAGAAACCCGTTTTATTATACATTAGAACCCCGAGATACGGTGGCCCTGGGATACGGTTTTTTCAGGTTGCCATGTGGAATACAATATTTTTCTGGTCCCTTGTTATGGTATTTGCCCGCCTTACGGTGTTATTTATAATGTTATTTGATTATATACATGTGCATTGTATACTGTACTGTATTTTGTTACTAATTTTTAATATGGACTGCATAAAATTTTGCTTAGGTCCCGCCATACGGTGATTTCAACAATCTGGAATAGATAATGCCGTATCCTGGGGTTGTACGGTAATTTTGTCAATAAACTATAAAGTAATATAATATATAAATCTCACTATGTCTGTGTGTGTCTCTGTCTCCATTTTTCAAATTGTATCTCCTCCTAGACGGATGATCGTTGGACGGTGTACAATAGCTCAAAAGATTGCATATAGGGTGAAGAATTTTATTAGGGGCATTTACTCGATAAAAATAATTGTTAACGGATTCAAAAAAGGGTTCAAACTTGAAAGCAATAACACTTTGACGAGCGTAGCACAATGGCGTCATTGTGCGCATGTGTAATTGAGCAAAAGACAAATATATGTCTTAAGATATTTTATAACGTTATTGAATATGTTTATATATTTGTATGTATTGGATTCGCTCCTAAACTAAGTAATCGATCATTATGAATGATTAGTATGCGCATATACTTATATATTTGTATGTATTGGATTAACTCCTATACTAATAAACTGATCATTATAAATTTAATGTATTATATATGTTTGTATATTTGTATAGTCATATTCCAAAAATACCATACAATGATCAGTTTTTTATGTATTTATGTGTACAAGAAATTCTATCAAAGTAAAAATGTACCTGTGACATACATGAAAGTTATTAAAACTGAAAATCACGTTTAATATTTGAGTAGTATGATTTACATAAGGTGCTTCTTCACTAGAGCACCCAGATAACAAAACAAGCAAATTCTTACCCCTGGCGTACAGAAAATGTAAAATTGCATAAACGTGTCGAGTTTTTTTCATTTTTACATTAGAAAAAGCTACTTGTGCAGTATCCTACCTGAGAAATAAGGTACTTGTATAGTACACATATGAAAAACAAAGGAAACCTTATCCATGGCGTACATAAAAGTAATCCAAACCGAAAATTATATAATATATTTGAGTAATATGACATTCTATAAAAAATAAGGTGCTTCTTTAATATAGCACTCTATTATAAAAACAAACTCTCGCCTCTGACATACGGAAAAGTTCGCGCAACAAAAAATTATGTAAAATTATCGATTAGTTTCATTTATATATTAAAAGTAAGGTACTTGTACATTATCCTACCCAAGAAATACAGTACTTGTGTAGTATAGTACTTATATGGAAAACAAATCAAATCCTACCTTTGACGTGCATAAAAGTCATTAAAACCAAAAATGACGTTATATAATCGATAGCATGACTTTTAAATGGAAATAAGGTGCTTCTTCACTATAGCAATAGATGAAATAATTAACAAATTCTTACTCTAGACGCATAGAAAATTTAGCACAACAGAAAATTACTTAAAAGTATCGAGTTCTTTGATTTTTAAATTAGAAAAATGATACTTCTACAGTATCCTACCCAGTATCTTATACAGTGAAGTATCCATATGAAAAACAAAGAAATTCTTATCTGTGACGTACATAAGTTATCAAAATCGAAAATCATGTAATATATTCGAGTAGTGTAATATTTATATAAAAAATCCGGTACTTTTTCATTACAGCACTCTGATTTAAAAACAAACACACTCTTACCTGTGGCATACTGAAAATTTAGTACAGCATAAACTTATTTAAATAATTTAAAATATGTGTTGTACATAACCCGTCCTAGGCAAGAATTTTTTTTCCACATACGTGCTATAAATTTCCAGTTCAATGAAGGTACAATTATTTCACACATATGTTGTGTAATACCCGTCCTAGGGTAGGTAAAATATTCCTTAGCTCAAGATGGCAAATGATACATAGACATCCTCTCTCCTAAGAATAACAGGCATGTTCAAAATTTTTCTCATTGCCTTATACGGTCCCGAGCAATGCTGGGTGTCCTTGCTAGTCTAATATATAATGTCTATGTCTGTGTGTGTGTCTGTCTCCTTTTTTTAAATTGTATCTCCTCCTACACGGATGGTTGCTTGATATGTATATATATATATATATATATATATATATACACACTTTTTTAAAATTCATAATGATCGGTTAATTAGTTTTGGAGTGAATCAAATAATAGAAATATATAATCATAAATGCACCCTTAAAATTAATAATGACCTGTTCATTAGTTTAGGAGTGAATCCAATACATACAAATATACAGACATTTATACATAAAAAAAATTTATAATGATCGGTTAATTAGTTTAGAAGTGAATCCAATGCACTGAAATAGATAATCATATACACATCATTAAAATTAATAATGACCAGTTAATTAATTTAGGAGCGAATCAAATACATACAAATATACAGACATATACACACAATTAAAATTCATAATGATCGGTTAAATAGTTTACGAATGAATTCAATACAAAATTCCATTACTAGATCTATTTACACGATTATTGAAATGTAACAAACAAGCCGATATATAATATATCCTACATATTTGGAATATGACATTTTCATTATATACAGCAAAAACATTTTTCCATATTTTTAGTTGTGTGTAAGTGACTGTATAAGTCACTCTGTCGGTCAGTCGGTCGGTCGGTCGGTCTGTCCGTAACACTTTTGTGCTTGGCCTTTTTGGTTAAGATCAAAGGTCTGTTGTTAATAGATGCTGTTCTGAGCCTTTTAAGCTTTTCTTGGCCTCTTTTTTTTTGTTTTTACACGTCAATAAAAAATGTTTTTAAAATTGGGAGTTAAGTAGGATGTCCCCCAGTATGAAAGGGTGAATGCGGTATTATGGTGAAAGATACTAGCTGGGAGAAACTTTTGATTTTGTTTAGTTCTGAAGTGACAAGGATGACCAACGACACCCACAATCCCCCTCTTTTGAGTTGGCCATGTGCCTAAGTTTTTTTGTTCATTGTTGATTTTCAATGTATTTTTAACATGAATAAAGGATTTAATATCTCAAAGTGTAGTATCTGTTCCGGCAGATACTGCAAGCAAAGACCATATGTGGGAGCAGCCCCACATATAAGACCTTGGTCAATGGTGGGGCAACCGTTCATACCAATTGTCACTATCCAGCTCCCTTACTCCCCGGGGAGTTGGTCCCCATTTCCCCTTCACTCCTCACATTAAAAATCGGCCTTGTGCCTAATTTGCTCGGTGGGGAGCAATAGATGCAGCTTTTCTTACCTTTTGGCCAAGATCAAAGTGTTGTATCTGTTCCGGCAGATACTGCAAGCAAAGACCATATGTGGGGGCAATCCCACATATAAGACCTTGGCCAAGATCAAAGTGTAGTATCTGTTCTTTGATACATACACAGCATGAGGCAGTGTTGTTCTGGCGACACATTCTCGTGCCTGGAACACCTGACGAGCTTGTTGGGTAACGTTCTGTCCGCACCCTCACTTTGTCTGTCTTTTTCTGCTCTCCCCCCTCATGGGAGGATCCGAGCTGATAATTTGCGACCTTCCCGCGAGGGAGGGTCGGAAACACTTTCTCTCTTCCCTGCATTAACTTCCCACCAAGGACAAAGCAGAGAGACTCTCCCTCCAAGAAATAAAGCATGGGAGAGTCAAACTAACACCCGAATACCAGAGCAAGACAAGGACTTGGGTGCAGGTATTTAATGTGCCAACCCAAATACCTGCGGAACTGCTAGGATGCCTCTTCAGCCAGTACGGTGAGGTGGAACAGGTGATCCCACTATGGTCAAAAACTGGGACTCACCTGGGCTGCTACACAATAGCAATGAGGCTGAGGAGGGAGGGTGTTTGGGCGATACCAGTGCTGCTGACATACAAGGACAGCATGACAGTAGTGGTGAAGGGTGGTCGTCCGCACTGCTCGTTCTGCCAAAAGCAGGGCCACATGGCTAGGAACTGCTCCCAAAGGGTAACCCCTAATCAAATGACCCAAAAGTCAGTCACGACCCCTGAGACAGCGCCTGCGCCAAAACAGGTGGCAACAATCCCTGCAACCGCGACACCAACCCCAGCTTCAAGGAAAACCCAAACAACCCAGGAGGCCAACAGGGAGTAATGGATCACGGTAGTGAGACAAAAACGGAAGCCCATAATCCCTTCCGCCACCATCCCACCACCAGCCCAAAAATTGAGCCAGCAGCCTCTGCAAATGCAGCAACAACAACAGCCACTGCAGCCGATGCTGCAGAAACAGCTGCAGCAACAACTACTGCAGCAGCAAGAGCAGCAAGTGCAGCAGTGGCATCAGCAGAAGCAGAAGCAGAAGCAGCAACAACACCAGCGAGAGCAGCAGCAACAAAAACAGCCGCAGCAGCAACTAGAGAAACAGACACAACCAACGGTCCCCACACTAATCGAGATGGGGATCAAGCGGGGAAAAGACTGCTTCTGTGCACCGCACCAACACCAGACACTACACCAATATCAACACCAGGAACCACACACACACCTGTCCCCACACCAATGCAAACTGAGCCACCACCTCAAAAAGAAAAGGAAAAGAATGAACCGAGGGAAGGGAGAGACTCCTCTGCCTCTCGCAAACCAACCAAATTAAAAGCCCTTGCCTCCAAGGAACTATGTTATGTAGACCCTCTATCTGTGGCCACAGACATTTCCCATCAGCAGAGGAAAAACTTAAAACCTCTGCTCGATTACAAGCAGATAGAGGGGAAAGATGTAAATGTCCCCTCAAATTTCCTGGACGCCCCGCTCCTAATAACTTTTGTCAGAACTCCAAAGGCCTGCAAGACCAACTTGTGGACAAGGCTGCAGGCCGCTGAAGGAGCGTTTCCGGGAATTGAACTGGTTAAGAAAAATGACCCTTCTTCTGACGAACTGTCAAAAAAATACAAGGGAATGGTCCCAGTGTTGGTCCATCTGTCACTCTATAGGGCCATGAAATTAATTTATCCTTTGGATGTCGGCGGCATTGTGAGAGAAGGTCAGGATATGAAAAAGCTGACCACCTTGAGCATGGCACATAACGCTGGTGTCCTCCCCCCGGTTGACTTCGGAGATGAGTGTGACACACTCTAAGGTAGGTACCATGGCTTTGAATTTGGCTAGTTTGAATGCGAGGGACTTGAGATCATTGGGCTGGGCAGCTCGCCTCTGGCATGACCTCTTGTCCCTGGGAGTGGATGTGGCTGCGATTCAGGAGACGCATTTCATTTCCTCTGTGGACTGTCAGATGCTGGCCCAAGATTTTGAGGTTTTCTCAGCATATGGCAGCCTGCGGGGGAAGGGAGCTTCTGTGCTGGTTAAACGTACCCTGTCAGCGACGGTCGACGTTGTTCATAGGGATGCGGTGGGCAGGCTGGTTGTGGCCGATGTTGCCATAAAAGATTCTGTGTTTCGGGTGAGCACGGTGCATGTGCTCAGCACTGCTCATGAGAGGGTCTCATTCTTCAGGCAGCTTGATGTGTTTGTTGATTGTCAGAAGTGGGTAGTGTTAATGGGGGATTGGAACGCCATCTTAGATCCCGAGATAGATAAGGTAGGAGGCGATGCTAGAGGATTGAAGAGGTAAGAGTCCAGCCTGGCTGATCTGATGGCTAGATGCGGTCTGGTCAACAGGTTTCGGGTCGAGCATCTGGGGTGGGAGATGTGGATGTGGACCAATAGCGTTTCCCCTATCCAAACACTTACTTGGACAGGATGTTAGTTAGGAGAGGCGAAGTAGACTTCTTATCTTGTCCCACGTTCACTTGGCTAGACCAGACAGGCTATAAACTAGTTATGGCCCAGCTGAAGCTAGGAAATAGGCCTAAGTTAGTGGCTCACTGGAAGTTAAACACCTCCCTTCAAGACTTTCAAGAGAAGCTAATAGAATTAATTCAAAAAGCACTAGTGGGGGCGGTTACTGGGAGTAAGTGGTGGGTAGGTCTAAAAACCAAAATTAGAACCTTCTCCCTCAAGTATGCCCAGTGCTTCACTGGCCATATAAGGCCAAGATGAAGAAGAAGCTAGAGCAGAAACTAGCGTGGCTACAGGGGAGGGTCATAGGGTTAGTCAGGAACAAGCTAAGCAGGACCTTCTGCATGAGAATAGTGAGCGTTATGAAGGTCAAGTAGTCAGAGCTAGGCTTAGAAAGATAGGCAATGAAGCAGTCACTACCAACACTGACGCACGTCATGAAGTTTCTAGGTGTGGCTTGGACAAGTACATGCAAAGGTAAGACATCCAGATGGACGTACCCTGGAATCGACTCGGGAGATCTGCGAGGGGTTTTGAGTAAATTTCGAGGAGCGTTTTACGCAGCAGCCCGATCTTCCGGTCCTTTAGTTTAGCAACTATTTGGCTGACTCTCCCCGCTTTGAGGTGGCTAGAGCGGCTAGTTACAAGGGCTGGGTGACAATGCGGGAGGTTTTTATTATGCTGAAGCAGGTCAGCTGTGACAGATCGCCGGGATTCAATGGTCTGCCATACAAACTGTATTTGAGGCTGTCGCCCATGTTTCTACCTCTTCTGACGGATGTGTTCAACCATTGGTTTGCTCAGGGATCCATCCCAAGGCAAGTCACCAAGGGAGTGATCACATTGCTGAGGAAAGGTGACGGGCATGGTGGGGAAGAGTTAGACGATTACAGGCCCATAACTCTGCTAAACACAGAGTTGAAGATTTTGGCCAAGGTCCTGTGGAATCGGCTGCAGGTTGTTATCGACGAGTTGGTTGAACCGGAACAGAACTACGCTGTGAAGGGGAGATTGATTCGGAAGAACTTGCACCTGATATGCACGATCCTAGAAGAAGGGATAGATAATGATATGGAAGCCGCGCTGATCAACTTAGGTCAGTCCAAAGCTTTCGATAGGGTCGACCATCTACGTGATGTATCGACAGCCCACAGCTGCCATGCAAGTCAACGGAAAATGCTCAAAACCCTTTCTTATCTCTCGGTCGGTTCAGCAGTGTTGCCCACTGTCGCTCCTGCTATATGTCATGGCTTTGGAGCCCCTGCTCTGTAAGCTGAGACGTGGAGAGGCAAATTCGGCCCTGCACGGAATTGCAATACCCGGTGGCTTAGCCGCCAAAGTGTCCGCATTTGCCGATGATGTCACGGTCTTTGTGTCGAGCTTCAGAGACATCGAGATTGTGTCGGAGGCGCTCACTCAGTACGAAAGAATTACAGGAACCAAGATAAACTGCAGCAAGTCGGTAGGACTGCGGTTGGGCACCTGGAGTTGCAACGCCAACCTCCCAGCATCATTCAGCTGGATTGATGGCCCGGTTCGAGTCTCCAGCTTGACAAAAATTGGTTGAAGGTACGGTCAAAGGTGGAGGCTGCAGTCAATTCGTGGCTTCCTAGGAAACTTTCCTTAAAGGGTAGAGCTGAAGTGTTCACCACTTACACTTTCCTCTTATCCTTTACCGACTGGCCGTACTTCCCCTGCCTGCACAATGCCTAACAGCTCTCGTCAAACTCTTGTCCTCACTTCTTTGGGACAGGGGAACACACTGGGTGAGCAGACAGGTCTGTATTTAATGTCCGTGTGAGGGAGGCTTGGGAATGCTGGACTTGAAGTGTCCGAAACGCTGAGAGGCTGGCCTTCCTGAGCCACTATATGCAAGATGACCAACCGTGGCACCCTGTGGTTACTGCCGACCTCATTCTCGACCCCTCTATCGAGAGCTGTCATAGGCTGCAGAGAGAATCTGCCTACATGAAAGAGTGCCGAGCCGCGCTAGAACGACTACCAAGATCTAACGATCTTGTGACTGCTACCCGTAGGGAACTCCACAGGGATCTAGTGAATGGGGCCGCCGACAACCCGCTATGCGCACGTTTGGGTTGGCAGCAGAGTGAGATCTGCTCCGCGTGGAGCTGGGCGCCAAGTTCGAGTCATCTGAACAATTCGGAGTTCTCTCTGACCTGGCGATTGGCCCAAAATGCACTTCTACTCAACAATATGCAATGCAGTTCTATGTTTTTGGAGTCGCCTGATTGTCCCCGCTATGGGACATCGGCCATAGAAACGACTGATCACACTTTCTTCAATTGCCGCAAACTCCGCCGGTACTGGTCATATGTCAGTGAAGTAACGGCTCGCATCGATCCTTAGCATCCTCGCCCGATTACCATATCCAGAGGGGGAGGGGTCTTTTTCTGATCAGGATCTGATCACTTTCTTTAAACACCAACTACGGGTGAAGATCAGATGTGATAGAAGAAGACTGCATCGCGCGGCATTTGACAGAAGATGGATACATGTAGCAAGTCTGTGTTAATGAAGAGGAGCCAAATTTGAATACGTGTTCCCCGCCTAGGTGTGGAACGCCCAGTTCCATAAAGTAAAATTAAACAAGTAGCCTCTTAGCTAACTGAGTGTATGTTCCATCCCTCCCCGATTAGGAAGTCTCCAAGATCCCCACTACCTCCTACTTGCAATTTTTGTTTTCACCCCTTGCTCTAAATTTCACCCATCTTGGAGAGAAAGAAATACAAACTAACCCCCATCCCTTACCCACAAAATTTTCTATCTAGAGGGCATCCCCAATTAGAGACTGACCCACAGAAGCGAGGTTCCTTTTACAAACCTAGTGGAATGGGCAGTCTATCAACTAGACGGGGTTGGGAGAGTCCTACTAATCACCTTTTGTTTTTTCTTCTCCTGCCCTCGACACAAATAAATTATTATACCATTTTATTGCTATCTTTTTTGTTTTTACACATCAATAAAAAATGTTTTATAAATTGGGAGTAAAGTAGGACATCCCCCAGTATGAAAGGATGAATGTGGTATTATGGTGAAAGAAACTTTGGTGGGAGAAACTTTTGATTTTGTTTAGTTCTGGAGTGACAAAGATGACCAACGACCGCCACAATTCCCCCTTTTGAGTTGGCCATGTGCCTAAGTTTTTTTGTTCATTGTTGATTTTCACTGTATTTTTAACATTAATAAAGGATTTCATATCTCAAATGTAGTATCTGTTCTGGCAGATAACCCTTCATACCAATTGTCACTATCCAGCTCCCCTATTCCCCAGGGAGTTGGTCCTCATTTCCCCTTCACTCCTCACATTAAAAATCGGCCTCGTGCCTAATTTGCTTGGTGGGGGAGCAAATAAATACCTTTTTCTTGACCTTTTGGCCAAGATCAAAGTGTAGTATATGTTCTTACTACATGCTGTACTTATTGTGATATAAAGTGGGGGATCACTTTTCTGTATTAATTTAATGTAAAATGATCACCCACTTTACAACCAGTCTGTCTCAAAGCCATTCAAGTCATTCTCCAGATCATTCAAGTTGTTTTTGAAGGATTCCAGTTATTTTTAAGCATTCAAGTCATTCTTAAGGTCATTCAATTCATCCTTAAGTTCATTAAAGTCATTCTAAGTCATTTATTTTTTATTTATTTAAGTCATTTCAGCCCATTTTTCGGTGATTTTAGTTTATCTTTAACAATTTCATGTCAATCCTACATTCACGCATTCATTCATTACACGAGAGCACGCGACTAATGGCTATCGGCCTTGTTTTATATAAAAGGGTACAAGTACTTTTATAATTATTACATAACATTTAAAAGTCCAGAATATCAGAATGTAACAAAAAAAAAAAAGAAAGAAAGCGTGGAGCTTGAACCCGCAACACTGCTGTTAGCAATCATTGATGCTACGCACTGTACCAAACAGACAACTGCTTTCATCCTATTGTAAATTTAATAAATAAATAAATCTCTGTTACAGATCGTGCGCATGCACACACGACGTGATTGTCACTATACTCGTTAAGTTGTCCTTTCTTTCAAGTTTTTTTTTAATCCCTTAGCAATTGTTTTAATCAATTAAACACCTCTAATAAAATTATTCACCCTATATGCAATCTTTTGAGCTACGGCATGCCGTCAAAGGACCATCCATCTAGGAGGAGATACAATTTAAAAACGGACACACACATGAACACACATAGTGAGATTTACATATTAGATTTACAAGACAAATTTGATCATCATTTGGTAGTCTTTAATTTTATAACATTTTGAAGTATTTAATAGTGCAATGAAGAGTGATTCTGTGGCCTGTTAGTAGGTTTGATAACATGAACAACTGGAAAGCACAGAAATAAGAATGACCTGCATAATGTTGAGTCATGCCACATTAGAAGTTTCGGATATCTTAGCTGCAGCTCAGTGCTCTTTGAATTACTTAAAGGCACTGAGCTAGGGATTTGCGACTCAGATGTTGGTTTAATAGCTAGTTGGAGGGATAATAGCACACCTAAATATGAGAATACTACAGAATTTGTAATAAAATAAAATGCAACATACAGGTGCAGCAAGATCCATGCAAGGCAAATGTAGACCTTGGCAAAAAATGTGGACGTCAGACTAGCAACTATGAAAAAATCAATGAACAAGGATCTTTACTACTCCTAATACAAGAGTTGCAAGGGTCAATTACTCACCTCTAAAGCTCAAAAGGAACAAACTATAGAAAACAAACTATAGAAAACAAAAAATCCATCAACAAGGTCAAAGATCCAACTCAGCCGTGGATGTTTTGGTTCTCATAACCATTTGCATTTGCACAACAGGTAATCCTATAATCCAAATAAAGTCTCATGCATAATGATGACTAAGTTCCCTCAAATTGTTATAGTTTTGGAGAGTGTTTCGAATGAATTTTATGTCATCTACCAAAAAGGACTTACACTTAATTCAGATGATTATATTGAATTGCTGTCTACTGTTGTCAAAAGCTAAGTGAAGCGATGGCTGTGGTAGAAAGACTCATATCCGGAAAACTCAACCGTGGCAGTCTGATAGAATCCACGACTTCAGCCTAACCCAACATCTGACATCACAACTTTCTCGATTGAAACCTAATGGGATCTTATGTGTGGGGTGCAGTGTTGAAATACACCAACCGTATCATCTGCAACACCAAGAACAAACTGATTAACAGGTGCAAACTGGTGTTCAGGTGATTCTTGGTTGTGTGCTCAAGGTTCAGATTCTATCTGGAGGCTGTAGTGAAACCTTAGGGCGACTTCTTTAGTTAAGCTGTTTTCCTCAAAAGTTCCTCTAATAAATGCACTTTGGATTTTGAGAATACATAAATTATTGGCATACTTTTTTTTTCTAATGCACAGTATTTCTCTCGAAAATCTTATAATTTTTAAAAAAATATTTTTTAAATGAAATTTCAATAATTTACTTAATAGTAAATAAATAAAAATTAAAAGTATAATCATCTAAATTACATTGATGCGAGAAACACACATATGAAATTGTCTCCAATTTTTATTTATATAAATGTATTTTGGGAAATGATAAGTAGTTCACTTTTAGAACAAAACACTGAAATGAAAATAAACCAATTTCAGTTTACCACTGACAAGATTAGTTTAAAAAGTGCAGAAAAGTCACTATCAACAACAAAGTACAGGAAATTACAATTCAAACATTTTACGAAATGTAATGGTTGAGTTAACATTAAGTTGATGCTTCAGTAAATGGTGAAAATACCCAAAATTAATCTTGAACGTGTACGCAATGGGAAAACGGTTAAAACAAGCAACATTATCATAAGTCAATATGAAACACATTAACGTTGCATCACAAAAGCAATAAGTTGCTTTGTTTGACATAGCCATTATTTACCATAGAAATTTAGATTTGTAAAAATCACTTTTTTGATATTCCATATATCAAAGTCATATTGAGTATTTTCATAAAACGTTCTGTTGTTGCTGTGAAATGAAGATAAAAAAATTACATTCTGATAAAAGATGAAATGCAAACATCACAACCCACTGAACAGCACAAATGATTTCATAAGTTTTTATTAAGTCTCTCGACGGATTTGTTCAGACTTTTACAAACATATCAAATATTGGCCAATATTATGTCGGCAATCTGATAAATATCTTTTCTGTTTGAACTTCTATATTATTTGTTGGCATGTTTGATAGATTGCATGAATAATGTTATTATGTAAAACATGACTTATTCATTTCCTAATAATATTAAGCAAGGCACAGGGACAGCGTAACAGTGAAAAGTGCATTTCAGTATGGGCATTACAGCATTACAAGCATCAACTATTTACCCTGACCTTCTCCCTCTTTTCAGTGTAACGAGAGTAGAGCAGACAGTGGTGTCAAATACCCAATCTCTCGGTAACAATAACAACAACAACTAAAAAAAAACAGACAGCTTTATAAAACAAAGTTTTGCAATATCAAATAGTAATATATAGGATGGCCCATTTAAAAGTAGCCCAATTCTCTAATCTTTCTCTTAACGACCTACTGACACCACAAGACAAAAGGCGATTCATTTTCCAACAAGATAGCGCTACATGCAACACATCTCACAGATCACTAACATGAGTTCATGACATGTTTACAGAAGAGAGAACAATAAGCAAAGGGTTATGGCCCCGGACTTGTCACCATGTGATTTTTATCTTTGGAGGACTTTAAAACAAAAAGTTTATGTAAATAATCCTCACAATCTAGACCAACTAAAGGAGAACATTACCAACGCTATCAGGAGAATCACCAAAGAAGATCTACAGGCAGTATCTGCAAACGTTCTTAAATGTGTCCAGAAATGCATAGATGTCAACATGGACGACTTACACCGTCTTTTATAACACTACAAGTAATTTAAAAAATGATCCAGATAATTTAAACAATAAAAGAATGCTACCGCCTCTCTACTACATTTTCTGAGCTACTCTTAAGTGGGCCACTCTCTATATTTGTCACCAAACATCTCCAAATTAAGGCTGATGAAACAAAAATGTAGTAGGCAAAAAAAAATAAATGTTCTGTCAGCAACAGTACAACTTCAAAATAGTCAATATCGCCCACCTCCAGAAGAGAGGAAATTCCTGTCCGTGATAACCGTGGTAAAAGAAGACACACTCCAATCGCCAGAAACACCCACACACACAATTTGCAGGGCACTGCCGACTCGTCTCTAGCCTCCTGCTTTTATAGTGGCCGGGAATTATCCATTTGCATAATCACATGAGAAAGAAACGTGATTTTCCGAGAGTTGCATGGGGTAAACGCTAATAAAAACCCCCGGACGCCATCTTGGAATTCTCTTTTCCCCCCAACCAGTGACACAACAGACGTACCCGAGGTAAGCTCTTTTTCCCCTCATTTTAGTTATTGCTACTTCTGCTACACTCCCCCCTGATCTCATGATCACAAACGGGGCAGGGGGGCAGTCGTCTCTGTCTCGTACTTCTCCGAAGAACCGGAGGCAGCACTTCCTCCCTGCCATCCTCCTCATCGCCATTATTGCCACCAGTCTGCTCCATAGGCAGTGTTTCACAATCAGGGCAGGGGGGCAGTATTCGTCTCTGTCGGGTACTACTTCGTAAAGGCAAGACGGGTGGTCCTTCCTCCGCTTCTTCAGTATGTACATTATATGGCTCAAAATCCTCTCCGTCGTCCTGCATCATACTCTCTGTCTTTTCAGAAGACATCATACTGTCTGAGTCTCCCTCTTCCTCCGATGTAACAACATAATGGCGAGGGCGCAAATCCTTCACATGACGAGGCACACCGTCCACCAAAATCGACTGAGGGCTGATCACCTTGGTCACCTCACCCTTGCCGAACCTCGTGGTACATCGATTTTGCGGTCTTTTGACCCATACGCGATCTCCAACCTGGTAAAAGCTGTTCTTGGGACCTGGGAACACAGTTGCAAGATTGGTCTCCTTTACTCAAACTTCGTATTGATAAATCCTGTTGGCAGGCGCAGTGCAGGGAGATGTGTCGTCTCTTGGTGTGATGTTATACCAGTAGACAGCCTCCTGTATGGGACAACACATTCTAGCCACTATTCGTTTCACTGTACGGTGACATCGCTCCGCTATGCCATTCCCGGTTGGAGCGTATGCACAATGGAATCGCAAGTGAACTCCCCATTTACATGCAAATGCTTGGAACATATTGCTGCAGAAAGCTGTGTCATTGTCTAAAAGGAGTTCATGCGGCGCGCCACGCTCGAGGAACACTGCCTCCAACTGATGAATCACGCTTGCCGAGTCCTGCCTTGCCAATTTCCTCCAAATGGAGAAACGCGATGGACCACAGTCTGTTAAAGTTAAAAAATGGAAGGTGCCATAATGTGTGATATCCATTCCAATTCTCTGCCAATTCTCGTTAACTTCCAGCTTTCCCTTTTCCCACCTGACTGGCGCTGGGTCAATGGACTGACATTCCTCGCATTTCTGTATGACCGTTCTGACAGTTGCTTTTGTCGTGGTTGGACATCTTCTCCTGACAAAGTAGGTAGTGTGCCGCACCCCCGGATGTCCACTATCTTTGTGAATAGCCATGATTTGACTCTCATCCAGCTCGTCTGTGTGGACCGCGCCTATCACTGGGTCAAGACCGTTTTCCTTTTTCATTGCCTCAAACCACCGCTGTGGCACTCATGTCAGTCGGTCAGCAATGTTTCATGCTGATGGAACCAGCGTCACATCCACTGTCAGCCCGTACTCTTTCATGAGCTCCTTAAGAGTGCTTAATCGCCTCCTAATAAGCATCTCGCTTGCTGCTTTGGTGCGTACTCGCGCCTTTCCAGTTAGCGTGTCTGAGACCCAATGGTATACGCAAACAGAATCTGTCTTTATGTGTAGCACCTTGCTCTGCCACTGGAGAGCCAAATTGATGCCTTTCAATACGGCATCCAGTTCAGCTAAGTTGATATGTTGAGAGTCATCTTCAGGTCGCAGCCAACATGCATCTTCCAACACAGTTGCACACATCTCCAAGGCTGCCCCAATTGCTAGGGAGCTAGCATCGACCCATACATTCAGCTCTTTGCCGTCCACACACCAATTTCCCTGTGCCGGATTGTTCTGCTGCGCAGATTTTAAGGTTTCGAACATCATACGATGTAGTACGGCGTCCCTTGCTTCATCATCCCAGCCCTTCGTTACCGAACTTACTCTCCTTCTGAGTATTCCGCAAGCCACACGAAGCCAACCGCACACCGGAAAGTGCCCGACAAGTCGACCACACAGGGAAAAGATTGTTCGTCGCGTAACAATACTGGGAGCCTCCGGAATTGCATTTCCTCACTTCCACCGCAGTTCATTGCATTCCATCCTGACTGCCAATATCAGCACCCGTGCACCGTCCTTCAACTGCTCCGGGTTCTTGCACTCCAACCCGAACTGCGCGAGGTGTTCTCTCACACGGGTCGCGGGCACCACGTCTTCATTGACAAAAATGTCATCAATGTAAGCAGATGCTGCGCGGCTTATAACTTCTTCCTGAGATAGTACTTCGCTGACAATTGCTCTCATTATCAAGGGAGCCACATTCAAACCAAACCCCAGACGGGTCAGACAGTATTTTTTCCCATCGATTTGCACAGTCTGGTATGGCCACAGTGTCTCATGGACCCGGACTTGTAGGTATGCTCTTCTGAGGTCCAGTAGAGACACGTTAGCACCTTTTTGTCTCCACTCACGCAGCTTAGCCGCACAAACATCTGCGTTGGCCGTAAATGCGTCTACGTAATGATTTAGCTCCCGGTAGTCCATCACCAGGTGCACTTTGGCTTTGTTCTGCTGTATCACAGCCATCAGGGGAATTAGACCTTTGGGGGGTCCCAATTTATCCTCTAGGTATGGCACGAGCCAACCATTATCTATCCAGGTGTGGAGCTCCTGCGTGTATTCTTCACGAATTTCTGCTGGCACTGGGTACTCTGACATTCGATTATGCAGCCTTTCAGGGGGGTGGTCCACAGACCATTTCCACGATGCGGTCCACGTTCAGTTTTGATGGTCAAAGGTAGCAGTGAAATCTGGTTCATCGATAGAAATGGCTGCGCATTTAATACTTTTCCTGGCGCCCAGCTGCACTGATCCTGTAGGCTTGACAACGACACCTCCTAGAGCTTTTATGGCATCGATCCCTAGAAGCAAGTCAAATCCCAGTGGCTTGCCATGCACCACCAACACATCGACTCTGGCAGACACACCTTCATCAGTGGATACAGAGACCGTTCCAACACCGCAGCACGCATGGGACATTCCACCAATTGTGTTGACATTTACGTTTGTTTTTCTCCAAGACCGGCACCGGTCTGCATGTAAAATTGTCCTGGAGCATCCTGTATCAATAAGCGCCAAACATCGCGTCCCGTCAACATGGATGCTTATCACCGGGAGCGTCGTGTTCACATCTTGGTTGGGAAGGAGACTGGCGCTTATGCGTCTTCCCCTTGCTCGTTTCCCGAGCAGTTCCGAGCCTAGTGTCCACTCTCATCGCAACGGTAACACCGTGTTCCACGTTTTCGACAGTCCCTTGCAAGGTGGCCTTTAACATTGCATTTGAAACAGGTCACGTTAACAGGATTATTCTGGGCCCTGTTGTTGGGTGAGCGTGTGGCCGCAACCACATCCTGATTTTGTTCGCCAGTCGTCGTCAAAATTCTCGCTCTCGACATTAGCTCCCCCATGGTCAGGGCTTTGATGTTCGGCACCTGTTGAAGAGCAATTGAGATGGTGTCAGGGAATCCAGTGACAAAAATTAATTTTGTGAGTCTCTCTAAGCTTTCTCCTGTGAATCCGGCCAATCCAACCAACTGCCTGATTTTGTTGGCGTACACATCCACACGTTCACCAGCCCATCTAACCATAGTTATTTTTCTATATGCTGCAAACGCGTCATCAGTAAATGCCTCCTTTAATCGAGCCTCAATCTGGTCTATTTTCCTTTGATCGTCCTCCTCCATTTCCATGTAGAGGGCCAGCGCATCACCTTCCAGGTATAAAGGTAGCAGACTCGCTACGTCATCCACCTGCTGAAGTTGTGCGACAAGTCTCACTTTTTTCAGCCACGCTACAACGTCTCCCTCGCAAGAGAACGGCTTGATAATATCACTGCTTATCCGCACCTTCGCCATATTCGGGCCGAAATAGCTTGAAACAAAAATGTAGTAGGCAAAAAACAATAAATGTTCTGTCAGCAACAGTACAACTTCAAAATAGTCAATATCGCCCACCTCCAGAAGAGAGGGAATTCCTGTCCGTGATAACCGTGGTAAAAGAAGACACACTCCAATCGCCAGAAACACCCACACACACAATTTGCAGGGCACTGCCGACTCGTCTCTAGCCTCCTGCTTTTATAGTGGCCGGGAATTATCCATTTGCATAATCACATGAGAAAGAAACGTGATTTTCCGAGAGTTGCATGGGGTAAACGCTAATAAAAACCCCCGGACGCCATCTTGGAATTCTCTTTTCCCCCCAACCGGTGACACAACAGACGTACCCGAGGTAAGCTCTTTTTCCCCTCATTTTAGTTATTGCTACTTCTGCTACAGCTGAGTAAGAGCGTGATAAAAGCTAAATATTACAAGTTGATAAAGGCTGGTCGCACTTTTAATTTGTTCTCTGGAGTCTACCTTGTATGCCTGCAATCCTCGTTTTATATCGTTGACTAACATGAACCAGGATGTTTTCTATTGGTGTGTTTCTTATTTGAAAATCATCTGTTCATTTTGTAACTCATAAGGATTACATTTCTTATTTTCTATAAATTATCTGACATTCGAGCTAGTCAGGCCGTGCACAAAACCATTCGATGTTTTACACTGTTAGGGAAGAGGAATAGTTTTCTGAAGTTGTAATTTTGATATTTTCACCCACACTATAAAAAACAAGGAACCCAAGATGATATATATATATATATATATATATATATATATATATATATATATATATATATATATATATATATATATATATATAAAACAAAAAGCGCTGATCAGGTGTACTCAAGGTATTATGAAACGGTGGCATGAATATTTCATAGATCTATTCTTCAATCCTTCAGAAGTAGATGAATCGCTCATTAATGGCATGCCACAAAATGATCTAATCACATAATTGGATGATTTGCTAACAAGAGAAGAAACAGATCTTGATATTGGCCAGATTAACCCAGGCAAAGCACATGGGCTGGATGGTATACCGATAGAGCTCTTGCAGAAAGCGGGAGAGAACATAATATCAGCTGTATTCAGTCTGATTAACGCATGTTGGGAAGGTTTCCCGATTCCACACGATTGGATAGATGGTATTTTGGTGTTCTTATTTAAGGACAAGGGTAGAAAGTCAGAATGTGATAACTACCGTGGTATTACTTTCCTTGAAAGGTGCTAGTCAGATTTCTCCTAATTAGACTGCTGACTCACATATGTCCGTCAATTTTACCGGAAATGCAGTGTGGATTTTGTTCAGGAAAAGGTACTACTGATGTGATCTTCTCGGCGAGACAACTACAGGAGAAATGTTTGGAACAAAACTCTTCTCTGTATTAAGTCTTTATAGACTTAACCAAGGCCTTTGACACTGTCAACAGAGAGGCCCTGTAGAAGGTACTTAGCAACCCTGGGGGTCCACTCACATTCATCCACATGCTGAAAGAACTACATTGTAATATAAAAATGTGTGTTACGTTCAATGGGACGCTAACAGAAAAGATCACTGTTGACAATGGTGTCCCGCAAGGGGATCTTCCTGCCCTGACACTCTTCTCAATATATTTTGCGGTTGTATTTGCCCCTGCTTTTCAGGACTGTGACACTGGAATTGGGTTCAGGTTCAAAATCACTGGTAGAGTGTTCGATCTGAGCAAATTTAATACCCGATCCAAACACTTGTACCTGAGTTATTATATGCTGATGATGCTGACCTCGTCGTTCAATGTGACACTGCTTATCAACAGGTTTTCAGCGGCAAAAGTACTATTATTACCCATTACTTTTTTTTATATTTAAAACGAGACAAAAAAGAAAGTCTCCCATGAAATTGAACATTTCCCAAATTATATTTGCGTATTATCTGAACTCAAAAACACGCTGCTTTTTTTTCTTCTAAAGTATGCATTACTTCTAGCTAAAGTTAATACATAACCCTAAAAGTATTACTTCTTAACCAGCTTTTTAAACGAGTTAAAAATAACCAGACTTTTTCAATTTGATAAAAGTTCCATTATAGCATATTTATTCTGGGGTGGAGCTGGAACGGTTTAACATCTCAGCTCAGCCTAGATAAAGGCAAAAAGTATCCATGCATTAACATGGGAGGGGAGACTATCTTCAAGTACTAGCCTAAGCCGGGAATGGGGTAACGGACTTATACTAAGTAGATATTAATAAGTCCTTCTCACCTTCTGATATTAAAAAATTACCAAATGTAGTCGAAGGCATGAAAATAATACCTTCAGACGATCTCCCAAATTGTGATGTGTGTGCACAGGAGAAAATGACAAAAGATATAAGCCGAACACCAGACAAAAAAGCTACAAAAATTCTCTCACTTGTGCATTGTGACTTAGCAGGTCCGATCAGCCCGATGGGGAGAAACAATCTAAGGTACGTTTTGAACTTTATTGATGATTTTTCCGGTTTAATTATGGTTTATTTTCTAAAAAACAAATCCGACACTATCCTCGCCACTAAGAAATATTTAGCTGATGTTGCCCCGTACGGTTCAGTAAAATGTATTCGCTCAGACAATGGGACTGAATTTACTAGTAAAGACTTTGAACTTCTATTAATCACCACCACATTAAACACGAGAAATCGGCGCCGTACTTCCCCTTCCAAAATGGCACAGCTGAAAGGGCATGGCGAACCCTTTTTGAGATGACAAGATGCCTACTTATCAAATCGAAATTAGTGCAGTTTATGACATACGCTTTAATGGCAGCAGTATCAGAATTTTTGTAGGAATTTTTGACACCCCTAACACGAAACTGCGAATACAATATAAAAATCTCGTAATTTCTCTGTTAAAAGTGGGTTATTTATTTTCTTTATGGATTATACTTCCAAAATAAACTATTACAGTTGTTTTAAAAGTAATAGAAATATTTTTTTTTTAAACAGTAATGAATTTTCCGAACTCAATATTTTTCAATTTTTAAACTTTAAAAATCTATCAAAATTTTTCTATTGATTCTATTTTTACGATATTTTCAGGGTCAATGTGAAATTTTATGTTCTTTCCAATAAATCGAATATAATATTTTAGACAAACGTTTTTTTTAAATTCGCGCCCCCCCATTTTTAAGTGTCTATTAAAAAGTAAATAATTAATTTACTCACAAATTGAAGAGAAAAGGTCAATAAATAATATATTCAAATTTAAAAAAAAAAACACATAGTGTTTTTTTAGAATTTTACCTGTAAAGTTTGAAGTTTAAAACCTTTTTTTTAAACCACGTTATTTGTTTTTTCTTATTTTTTTTTAATGGAACCTTGGTCCTTGCTCCTTTAATTGAAAAAAAAATTAGGGCTTGAATTACATTTTTCGAGGAGTTATAAGCTTGGAAAGACAGGGGGTCGAATAATTCACGCCACCCATTTTGAAATGTCTAATAATAATTAATTTAGACACCGAAAAGTAAATAATTATTTACTCACAAATTGAAGAGAAAAGGTCAATACATAATATATCCAAATTTAAAACAAAAAAAAATGTACTGTTTTTTAGAAATTTACCTGTAAAGTCCGAAGTTTAAAACCTTTTTTAAAAAAACACGTTTTTTTTTTTTTTTTTTTTTTTTTTAATGAAACCTTGGTCCTTGCTCCTTTAATTGAAAAAAAAAATTAGGGCTTGAATTGCATTTTTCGAGGAGTTATAAGCTTGGAAAGATGGGGTGGAATTATTCACTATTTTCACGAAATTTCTGACACCGCTACAGCAGCATATATCAGAAATAGATCATTCAATAAGAGGCTAGGAAAAACGCCGTATGAAGCGTTTTGCGATGTAAAACCTAAAATGAATAGAATGCATCTATTTGGTTCTGATTGTTTTGCATTTATAGAAAACACCAGTAAACTAAATACTAAAAACGAAAAAGGTAATTTCGTAAGTTACGATAAAAGTACTCCGGCATCTACTTTGCAGCTCAAAATGCCATAAAAAGGGTTAGATGTGTAAAACTCAATGATACATTAAATTTAAAAAAATGGCGATCCAGTGAATGAAAAACGTGAAATATTACCTAACATCTTAATCGATCACAATGAAAATATTAATAACGACGACAATTACAGTACTTCTAACGAAAACAGTATCCAGACACGTCGATACCCAATAAGGGAGCGAAAAAGGCCAGACTTCTTACAAATTGAAAAGATACAAGATTACGGCGTGGATTACTGTTATTCGTGGAACAGCGCACCAGAAAGTTATAATGAGGCGATTAATTCACAAAACCACCAAGAATGGGAACAAGCTATGGTATCCAAATTGAAAGCTTTATCTGAAAATAACACATACGAAATAGTGGCAAAACCAACAGATAAAAATATAATTTCTTCACGCTGTTTTTTTTCCAAAAAAAATCACAGCTTCTGACAGTGGAACTTTTAAAGCAAGATTTGTTGCGAAAGGTTTCTCACAAATTCCTGGAGTGGAATATTGGGCAACATTTTCACCAGCGACAAATTTAACGACAATTAGAATTTTATTACAACTTGCCACTGAATACAATTTAAAAATACATCAAATGGATTTTAAAAATGCTTATTTAAATGCTCCGATTGACTGTGAAATCTACATTTACCCTCCAGAAGGATTTAAAATAAAAAATAAAAATTGGGTGTGGAAATTAAATAAATCGTTATATGGACTAAAAAAAAGTGCACACAATTGGAATTTAACACTCCATAATTATTTAGTAGAACAGGAATTCAAACAATGTCCCATAAAACCAGAAGAAAAAGAAAAAAATACAAAAAAAACAATTATTTTATTGGTTTATTTTTCTTTGTTTATTTATTTTGATTTATTTATTTTTCTTTCCTTTTCTCAAGTGAAACCAAAATTGAATCCAAAAGGATTTTTCCATTATATCAAAAAAGGGGGTGTGTAAAATGTTTTTGACTTGCGATGGAGGGGGTATATCTTTAAATGCTGCCCACATCAGCATTATGTGGCACAAGGCCGGAAAGTGGGAAACCCGCAGGCTCCCCTAAAGAAGGGGCACTCCTGCAATTTTAAAAATTTCCTGAGTAACCCTGTCGGCATTCCCCGGTTGGGGCGCCTCAGGCAGCAAGCAATAAACTTGCCCCACCGGAAAGCCCGGTGGCAAGGCCTGGGAGGGTGGACCTCCTAGGTATTACCCAGGCTGCGTACCTCAGTCCAACAGGTGCTGGGCCAGTTCCCGGCCTCTCACCTGTTGGGCTGAGTGTCAAGTGACGAATCCTTGACTTGTACTACCCTGTCTCCATGCAGCCGAAGCCGCTAGGAGACCTTCCCCATCAGGCGAAGTGATGGGGGGGGGGGTATAAGACGAATGGGTTTGCCAATCATTTTTATAACCAATGGCTGTGCTAAACAGCCAATCAAAACGTTGCAAAATTATTATAAAAATCGTCGAATTTTGAATTCAATCAGTTTGCCATTTGCTATGTCACAGACCGCATTTAATTCTTTGCCGCCATCTTGGTTACTGATCTGAACTACGCCGCCATCTTGGTTACTGATCTGGACTATGCCGCCATCATTGTTCACTATAATATCTCAGAACTTAAGAGGTTAACTACACGACGGACCGCATTTGATTCTTGGTCGCCATCTTGGTTACTGATCTGAACTACGCCGCCATCTTTGTTCAACACAATGTTTCAAAACTTAAGACACACACACACACACACGCATACACACACACGTGTGTGTGCGTGTATGTGTATATATATATATATATATATATACATATATATATATATATATATATATATTTAAAAGAGTGTAGCCATCAACAATTGTGGGTTTTTTTTAAAGGTTTTCATCATATTTTTATTTTAAAATATTTTTATAACGCGTTTCGAGCTTAGAGTGTGCTCTCTTCAGATGTTTTCGTAAAAAGTTTTTCTTTAAAATGGGAGTTTGTAGAGTTACCTCCGCTGATATTAAATATGTTTTTCAGAGTGATGTGTGGTCTCAGACATTCTGACTCCAACTGTAAGTGTTCAAAGTGTCCGGTCAAAGTTATTTTCAAAGAGTGGCTTTTGGTCCATTTGGTGAAGGTTTTTATGGGTTTTTTAGGGTTCTTTTTAAAGACTTTCTTTCCCCATGTATAGCACACACTCACATACAATCACACACGCATACATATACATTCATGTACACATGCACACGCACGCAGGTACACACACATACACACACGCACATACATAGAAATATATGTAGGAGCATACATATATACATACCCACCTACATACTCACACACGTACTCGCACACATCCACCGCTAACAATTATTTTTATTTTTTTATTTTTTATATATATATATATATACTTTTAAAAAAAAATTTTTTTCCCCAACCAAAACACGCATGTATATATGCGCTTAATCATTCAGACATACGTACACGCACCCACACACACACAAGTAAGATGGAGAATAGGTAGGAGAAGATATATATACACACACATACACGCACATACACACATATATGTACACACATACATGTATGTGCATATACACTCACAAACATCCACATACTATGTAGGCACATACACATGCACACACACACACATGCACACACACAGACATATGCAGGGGCTCACACATACGCGTATATCCATATCCACACGAACACATTTACCCACTCATACATGTGCATACATATGTATATATATATATACTCACACATACATACGAATGTGTATACATTCATCTACCGATATATATATATGGGCACATGCACTCACAATCACACATACGCATACATATTCATACATCCCACCTTATGTATATATTGGTTGAAGTTTCCTTTCTAATCCAACTACCTGAGACATCACATAATTCAAAACACTACCTACAACTCTCACCCCTCATATCCCACACAAAGAAACAAACCCCTAAGGCACCTCCCCCATCAACGGGAACAATCAGAATATATAACGACAACCTATTCAATCATTTATCACTGAACCCTCACAATATTGTACACAACACTCATTTTACAAGGAGACATGACATCACCCTAAAACACACCACTCCTCGAAACAAGGAAACAAACAACCCCCACCATTTTTTAGGAAACCCCCAGGGAACAACAATTCCAGGTTAGAATAAATTAGACCCAAAATCATCAATTTATCCACATACTCCTTATCAAAGAACGAAATGGAAATACTGAAGCTGGGCCTCAAATTCTGCCCCACCCCTAAAAGCAATATAGCAGAACTAAAAAAGGACCTTAAAGAATTCGAACGGAAATTTAGACTAATAGAAACACTAGATAACAAAGGGGACAAAGATGATTCTTTAGTAAAAAACAAATCAACATATTTCCCTAATAAACAGAACAACACAAAAGAACTAAACAGCTACTTCGAAAATCTCTGGAACCTTTACCTCCAAAAAAAACACAAAACCACAAGCAACCTCACACATAAGCAAAAACAAGCACTCGAAAAGATCCGTAATAATAATGACATAATAATAAAAGAAGCAGACAAAGGCAGTGCCGTAGTAATCATGGACAAAACGTATTATGAAACAAAAATTACAGAATTACTGGATGACAAACACTACTATAAACCCATTAGTACCAACATAGATAACACCACCATCTCAAAAATCACAAAACTTTGTACAACACACAACAAAATATTAAAAAAGAAAGAAAAGGACTTCCTCACAAATTTCATTACAAAGACCAACAACTTCTACGAACTGCCTAAAATACACAAATCTGGCGCAATAAAACTTGCCATCGATACACAAAACTCAGAATATATTAGCGCTCCAAACCCTAGTGACCTTACATTTAGACCCATTGTAGCAGGACCAGCCTGTCCGACAAGCAGACTTAGCAACTTAATAGACATCTTATTACAACCTTTCACAGATCAAGTTTAGAGCTACATAAGGGACGACATCCATTTTTTTACTACCTTACCACATACAGTAGAAAACGGGACACTATTAGTTACATTTGACGTTAGCAGTTTATATAGTAATATACCCCATGAATTAGGAAAAGAAGCAATAATATTTTGGATCAACAGACACGCACAAACACTACACCCCAGATTCACAAAGCAATTCATTATCGATAGTATAGACATAATTCTAAATAATAATTCCTTCGAATTCAACAATACCAACTACATCCAAACACTAGGTACAGCAATGGGAACGAAAATGGCACTGACTTACGCAACCCTTACATTAGCCTACCTAGAAGAAACCTTATATAAAAAGATAGAACAAAAATTTGGCCACAGCACTAAAAAACTGTTTGTAGAATCATGGAAAAGGTACTTAGATGACTGCTTCATCCTATGGAAACCCGCATGGGGGGACATCACAGACTTACACACCATACTCCAGAACCTACACCCAAAAATTAAATTCACCATAGAACAAAGCTCTACAGAATTACCTTTCCTAGATATACTGATAAAGATTAAAAACAATAACATTACCACAGACATTTACCGCAAACCTACAGACACCCAACAATACCTACACTTTAAAAGTCACCACCCTAAAAGCTGCATAAAATCAATTCCCTACACCCTAGCACGTAGAATCTGCACCATAATCACGGACAATAACCTTTGGAAAATCCGACTCAAGGAACTACGAATAAATTTAAGAAAAAGAAAATACCCATCACAACTTATAGACAAAGGGATCCAACTTGCGACAAATATACCAGTAGAAGATCTGAGAACCCCTAAAGAACGAAACAAAGAACAAATCCTAACATACGTCTCCACACACAACACAAACAACCCAGAGCTTTTCACAGAGATAACGAAAAACCTCGTCCTACTTAACCAAAACAGCAAACTAAACAACTTCCTTAAAACAACAAAAATAATAAAAAGCAAACGCCAACCCAAAAACCTAAAACGCATTCTTACCTCATCCAAACTCAATCAAGACGCAACAAAAGGAGTCACAAAATGCAACAAACAACGATGTGGAGTCTGCAACATAATATTAGAGGGAAACACATACACATTTACGAACCCCATACAAACATTCAAAATTAAAAAAACCTAGATTGCACCTAAAAAAACGTGATCTATATAATAAAATGTCCAGCATGCGATAAATCCTACATAGGCGCTACAAAAAACCTTAGTAATAGAGTAGCCCTACACCGATCCAACATCAAAATCGCGGAAAATAGACACCTGCATGTATCACAACATATACACACATGCAGTGGAGGCAGATTCGAGATAATGCCCATCTTCCAAATTGACAACTACTTCTACTTGCTAACACAAGAAAAAAACTTCATAGCAAAGTTTAACCCCGCCTTAAACATCTCTCCATAATTATACACATAAATAGGCAAAACACAAAATACACTTACACGCATGCATACTAGGGTAAATGTGCACCCTCACACACGAAACAAAAAAAGCACAATAAAGCACACGCACACTTTCACGGGTGCGCGCGTCCATACCCAGTACAGTACCATTTCTCTAAACTAAACAAACAATTAGAAATTATACGTATGTATGTGTATATACGCGCGTGTGCGCGTGTGTATATGTGTGTGTGTGTGAGTGTGCACATATGATTGTGTATGCGTGTGTGTATATATATATATCATCTGCTATCTATGCTACATCTTGTTTGTGTGTATACGTGCACTTATGTTTGGGTGACCGAATCCATGTTTGGATTAGAAAGGAAACTTCAACCAATATATACATAAGGTGGGATGTGCACATACATGTATGTGTGTACATATATGTGTGTATGTGCGTGTATATGTGTGTATATATATCTTCTCCTACCTATTCTCCATCTTAATTGTGTGTGTGTGGGTGCGTGTACATATGTCTGAATGATTAAGCGCATATATACATGCGTGTTTTGGTTGGGAAAAAAAAAGTATATATATATATATATAAAAAAAATAAAAAAATAAAAATAATTGTTAGCGGTGGATGTGTGCGAGTACGTATGTGAGTATATAGGTGGGTATGTATATATGTATACTCCTACATATATTTCTATGTATGTGCGTGTGTGTATGTGTGTGTGCCTGCGTGCGTGTGCATGTGCATGTGTACATGAATGTATATGTATGCGTGTGTGATTGTATGTGAGTGTGTGCTATACATGGGGAAAGAAAGTCTTTAAAAAGAACCCTAAAAAACCCATAAAAACCTTCACCAAATGGACCAAAAGCCACTCTTTGAAAATAACTTTGACCGGACACTTTGAACACTTACAGTTGGAGTCAGAATGTCTGAGACCACACATCACTCTGAAAAACATATTTAATATCAGCGGAGGTAACTCTACAAACTCCCATTTTAAAGAAAAACTTTTTACAGAAACATCTGAAGAGAGCACACCCTAAGCTCGAAACGCGTTATAAAAATATTTTAAAATAAAAATATGATGAAAACCTTTAAAAAAAAACCCCACAATTGTTGATGGCTACACTCTTTTAAATATACATTTTTTCTCTCGTTGGAACTACACAACCATCACTTTAAATATATATATATATATATATATATATATATATATATATATATATATATAAATATATATGTACATGTATATATATATATATATATATATATATATATATATATATATATATATATATATATATATATATATATACAGGGTGCCCACAAAGTCAGGCTACGTAATCTACAGGATGCTTCCACAAAGTCTGGCTACATAATATAGCCAGACTTTGTGGACACCCTGTATATACGCGTGTGTGCGTGTGTGTGTGTGTGTGCGTGTGTAATGTTGCTAATATATTAGAGAAATAAAAAGCAATATTATACCTCATTGAAAAAACGTAAATTCCTAGAAATCAATATGGTATGAGACTTTAAGCTAACTTGACTCTGTTATTCGAAACGGTTTACCCAATTCTTTCGAGAAACTGTTCTTTACAAGAGAAACCATGTGAAAGTAGCTAATATATTTACCTCCCCGCCACAGTAGGTGAGACACAAAGTCAGATGTGGTTTTGAGTATAATCACACTAAGATAAACACACTCTGGCTTACAAAACTACCTGAACATTTCCCGTTAAGACACTTCAGGCGATAAGAAATAAACTAATCTCTTCTCAAAAGGAAAATAATTTCCTATGATTGAACAGAATCGTACGACAGTTTGGCAGTAACAAATCCGTTGTTGCAATGATTTGTATCATAATGCTGTGATGTTACAAATCTGCTGTTGCGATGATTTATATTATAATGCTGTAATACTAAAAATCCGCCATTGCAGTGATTTGTATCATAATAAAATGATACCAGAAATTTGCTGTTAGAGCATTTTATATCACAATGCTATGATTCTAAATATCCACTGTTGGATTTTTATCATGATGTTATGATGCTTCACATCAGCTGCTTGAGTGATTTTATTATAATGCAAATTTGCTGTTGGAGTAAATTGTATTATAATGCAATATTACAACAAATCTGCTGTTGGATGGATTTGTATCATAATGCTATGACACCACAAATCCACTATTGAAGTGATTTGTATCGTAATGTAATGATGATACAAATCTGCTGATTTGTATCATCATACTATAATAATACAAATCCTGTCTGAGTGATTTGAATCATAATGAAATAGTATTACAAATTTGTTGTTGGAGTGATTTGTATGATGAAATATAATGAAATAAATTTGCTGTTTCAGTAAATTGTATCATAATGCAATGATATAATAAATCCGCTGTTGTGTTTATTTGTATCATAATGAAATAATATCACAAATTTTCTGTTGTTGTGAATTGTATTATAATGCTATGATAAAACAAATCTGCAGCTGGAGTGATTTGTATGATAATGCTATGATACTACAAATGAGCTTTGTGAGTGAATTGTATTATGATGAAGTGATCTAACAAATCCGTTGTTGGAGTGATTTTTATTATAATGCTATGATACAACAAATTTACTGTTGGAGTTACTTGTATCATAATGAAATTATATTATCAGATGAGCATAAGTGAAAGCCACACTCATTCATTTGCCACAGCCACTTTACAAATTCAGTAAAATATACATCCTTGGCTTTTTTCATAATACTGAGATTTTTTTGGTGCTTTATTAATGTTGGATTTTAAATATTTTGATATAATGGAAAGTATAATGTATACTAATTATAATGAAAATATGAGAGTTGATCTTATACTGACCTCTGAAATTATGAGATTAGAAAAGTTTTTATTTTATGGACTTTTTGGCCTCCTATGATCGAAATTTTCTGCAATATTGAGAATCAGTAGAGTTGCCTTTCTTAAAAATTAGACACGGATTTTTATATTCACTCAGGAACACCTCTATATGATTGGAAGGAGAGAATTTGAATGCCTACTTGACAACATCTTTGAGTTCTGTCTGTGAGCGAATTTATCAGGGCAACTTTATATGAGAATACTTTCTCCTACAATATTAATTGATTAAATATTGAAAATAACAGTATTCCCAGCCAAAATAAGATTGTGTCGATATGGTAAACTCACGCTGGCTTACAGGAGGAATGATGCATCTTTTCCAAATGATGCTACATTTAGTAATAATAGCACAAAGTTGAACATTCCACCAAACTAGATGAATTCTTGTCCAAAGAGTGAACTAAAACGATATATTATAAAATACTTAACTGATCAATTAGGAAGAGGATGTTTTTAACTTATTAACTAACTTAATGTTTGAGAGGTAAATGTGAACTTTAATAGAATATATGATGTATCTTATTTACCAATCAAGTGTTAGCCCGGGAAGGAGCGTGTTGATTTCTGAGAACTTTGAGTGAAGTGAAATGGAAGAAAAATATGAAAAACTTAATATGTTTACCTCCCTCCACCTTTTTTGCATTAATAAACGATTATTTCTACCATATTCCTACATTTATCAAATTAATGAACATGCAAACAGACAGAAAAACTTCCCTTGTATTCGTACAGAATAAAAACACACATATGCGAAATTGTACTCTTTAACTGATAAAGAATTATATAATTCTGTAATACATAAAAGACAATGAGAGCAAATAAATGAAATAATAAAATAGAAATAGCAGCAATTTTTAAAACTTTTTGATATCTAGGTTTCTGCAACTGCTGAATCAGGAAATGGGATTTGTTTCTCTCCATTAAGTCAGATTTTTGTGCTAAATTGATTTGAAAAAATCAGATCTTGTAACAAAATTGATTATATTTTTGTGGCATTATCAGTTGAGTTTTGTCAACATTTTTGTGAAATATGTTTTTAAGAGAAAAAATATTTTGCCAACAACATATATTGATTAGCTGATAGAAGCATCGATTACTGTAAACTGAATGGTGGACATCGATCAAGTTAAGTACACATGTTGCTGTACCATTGTTCAAACTTAAGAACTTGAACTTGTTTTTTTTGTAACTACTGGAATGCTCAGCAGCAGGAAGGTCTTTCTTTGGATTCCAACAGTAGTCAGCCATCATGACTGCGTCCCAATGATTTTGCTACCTGGTCTCGATTTCTTCAGTGTCCTAATGGAATCTTTTCCTCTGCTCGTCGCTCATTGAACCCAGGTTCTCAAGAAACCGGTCCATATGTGAAAATATGTGAAAATGCATCTTAACACTCATATTCAGATTTCAGAAATCAGTCAGCATGTTGTTGACAGGTTCTGCCTTGTTTCTAGCATTTTTATTGCCAAGAAAGTTCTTCATTACCAGAAAAAATACCTTCCATGCCTCCAGTTCCACTAAGTTCATTGAGTTTTCGAACTCTGAATGTCTCAGGAACTGCCGAATCTGAGCACTGTCAAAGATGCCAGCTTTCAAATTCTCTATGGTTAATCCTGAAAAAGATGTGCACAAGTGGATGAAGCTGTCACCATCCTTGTCCAGAGCCTTGGTGAACTGCTTGATTAAGCCAAATTTGATGTGCATTGGTGGAAAACTATTCTGCCTATGTCCACCAGAAGGTCATTGATGCAAAGCACCAATTCATCCTGACCAAGCCAATCCTTCTTCGTGTATGCTGAGCACCAATTTTGGAAGATTTCAAAATTTTATGACTTTAAACTAATTCCTTTTTGACATAATCATGTAGAACTATCGGACCTGAATACTTCTTGTGACTAAAATAATAATTTTCAATCAAAATAATTATTCGACATGGCATTTTACCACCACCAACTTCTTATAAAATGCTCCACACATGTATACATGTGAACAAAATCGTTAAAAACGAAATGTGGCCAAAGGTCAAAATTATGACCAGATTGAGTAAAACCAATGTGATTTTTGGGGATTCAGCGCATCAGATTCGTCCTAAATCAGCTGAAAACACGCAGATAACAAAATTATGGTTGATCAGTGTAATGTATATAATGATTAAGTATATTTGTTTGTCTATTGGATTTAACAGTCTCAGGACTAGCCTCTAAACCTGTTGCTTATGATCGTAGCAAATATAGCATAAAGAATTTTTGGAATAGCGGATGTAATAAAATATAAGAATATTAATCATAATGTTTAAATAAACCAACAAGAGTCATGAACAGAAGCTGAACCAACAATCTTTTTCTTTGTTGTTGTGTTATAGAAATCGATATAAGTCATAATATTCCAATATGTTTCAATAAAGATTAATCGTTTTACGGAATATTGAATTTTTTGTTGGAGTTCATCTGCGGTCACGAGCGTAATTATAAAATATAAGTTTCATAAAACAAAAATAAAACCGAATAAAAAATATTTCTGTGAAGAACGTATTTAAAAATAGTTTAAATATTTAAATCATCATTGTTATTGTTATTTTAAAGATTTTAAATAATTATTGATGAATCATTTGCTACTTTAGAGATCTGAGCATCAAAAGTAAGTCGTTTTGTTTTGTTTTTGATTTTTTTGTTTTCAGTGTCCCATATTCAAGTTGTTGGATTATAATGTAATAGAATATAATGTGTAGGTGATTTTTAGAAAAACGCCAACCGTATGAACTACAAGAACAAGAACAAAGTAATTGACAAGTTGAAACTATTGTCTAGATATCTCTTGAATGACAAGATGTGAGTGCTTCAAGTTAAGATTCCATCTGACGACCGTCGTGGTGAATCAGAGAGGTTTCTTCAGATAAACTATTCAGCAAAAGATCCACAATGAGATGTACTTTGAATTTTACAACTATATCGATTATTGGCTAAAATATGATGTGTTAATTCTTTTCAATGCAAAATATTTGTATTTTTATTTATTTAGGGGTTACCACTTATCAAGGCCCGAAGGCCACTTGAGGATAAGGGTTAATGAATGTAAGGTGGTAGTGTAGTAATTGTTAATGGTGTAAATTGGGTAGAATTTGATTATTTATGGGGATGGCTCAACTTGTTTACATTGGATATGTTGGCTACCATGTTGTATTCAATCGGGAAGTAGGCCAGCAGAACAGAATATAGAGGACACGGGACTCTGTTTGCTATTCACCAAAACTGGTGGGAACCAAGTCACTGCTCAGTTACTTTAAACTTTATATACTACGCATACGAACCGCTTGCATTCTTTATTAATCTTGTACGATGGTTGCTGGCAGTCTTAAATGTTGGCTTTAGTTTCACAACATCTATTACATTGAAAGCAATGGAAATAGTGATTTCTGTGCGCAATGGCAGAAGCACATTCTGGAGTGAACAACGGCTTTACCTTATGATGTGCTACAAAAAAAAATTCCTTTCTTTTTCTCTCCTGCTTTCCCTTTCTGTCCTGCTCCAACCAAGTCTATCGACCTGTTCTACAAATACAAAATCTTCAACATGAAATATCTCCAGAAAAAAATCACGAATAAACCTAGAACCTCATCCTCCAACGTCTCCTTCTCCAACATCAGGGGTCTACGTTCCAAACTTCCAGAGGTTGAAACCCACTGCAGGAGACGAAACCGGACATATTCTTTCTAAGTGAAACTGGAATAGAGCCGACCATTTCCCTAGACGAATTCATAATTAAAGGATACTCTAACTTAACATCTAAATTTGACCCCCAAGATCGCCATGGGCATGGAATATGTGCATACATTAAAGATGGCTTCCCATGTGGTAGGGATATCTCCAGTGAAAACCCTTATTTATCTTATATGTGCTTCCGGGTGGCACTTGCTTACACCACTCCATCATTGCCCTCTATCGCACCCACAACAGCAGAGTTACTATCTTTAAGAGCATATCTGAGAAAATTGATCACATCCTGTCTGCTCATCCTTCGACTAACATCCACATTTGTGGTGACTTCAATGTCCACAATGTGGAATGGCTGACCCACTCGAACAAGACAGATGATGACGGGAGGTTCTGTCATGATTTTGCCATTGCCTATGACCTCACTCAGATTGTTCACGAACCCACCAGTGTGCCCGATACCTCCGGTCAGTATGGTAGTCTTCTATACCTTTTTCTTACAACTTTCCCTGAGCTATGTTAATGTTCCACTCTGTCCCCTCTGGGATCTTCCAACCACTCGGTTGTATCAGTTAAGATAAAAACAAAATGCAATAAGTCTTCAGACGTACCTCTCCACCGTACTGTATATCGATACTCTATGGCTGACTGGGATAGCTTCCGTACATTCATATCTGATCTACCCCTACATTCCATGTTTAAAAAGGATGTGTCCACCATAGTATCAAACCTGACCGAATGGTTAACTGTAGGAATAGACCGATTCATACCATCCAAAAAATTCCAACAAAAACCTAACAGCCAGCCATGGTTCACCCCAAAATATGCTGCTGCCATCACGCACAGAAATCACTTTTTCCATAGCTACCAACGTAATAGATGCGATGTGACTAGAGTTGCTTTCAGGACTGCCATCAACCACTGTAAAAGAGTAATAAAAAATGCAAGAGAGCTATATGCTCAGTCCGTTAAATCCAAAGTTGTTGAACAATTTGGCAAATAGCAAACAGGATCCTGAACAGAAGCGTGCGTTCTATCCAAACCATCATCAATGGACCTAAGGTCATCTCGTCAGCATTAGACAAGGCCAAACTATTTGCCAAGAACTTTGTGGTTAATTCTACCCTACATGAGGAACGCCATCAACTCCCCATATTTCCTCCTATAACAGACAACACGCTATGCAACATACAAATATCTGTGTGTGAGGTCGCTAAACTAATCAAGAACCTTGATTCCAGTAAAGCAACTGGCCCTGACGGCATTCAAATTATAGTGCTGAAAAAGCTTCAACCAAAACTTGCCATCATACTGTTTAAGCGTTGCCTTAAAGAGAAGTGCTTCCCAACACCCTGGAAAACCTCATCAGTATGCCGTGTATTTAAGAATTCAGGTGATAAGTCGTCCTCAGTACAGACCAATAAGTCTCCTGTGTGTCATGAGTAAGTTACTGGAATCCATATTAATGGCAAGTGCTCGTCTGAGCTCCAATCCCTGGTCCCCCATCGCCGATCATTCACGAAAACACCCATCTAGCTGAAACCACTGTCAATAATTTGTAAAAAAAAAAAAAAAAAAGATACTATAGAAGACACATTCTTTTAAAATGTATATCTGATATAAATTTACGGAAGCCATTCCAATCAGCCATAGAGTATCGATATACAGTACGATGGAGACGTACATCTGAATGTTTATCACATTTTTTTTATCTTAACCGAGACAACTGAGTGATCGGAAGATCCCAATTGAGACAGAATGAAGGATAAGCACTCTGAGCAAGTTGTAAGAAAAAGGTCAAGGGGACTTGTATATTGAAAAACTTTAAAAACGAATATATATATATAAATACATATACATCTACATATATGCTTCTAAATATATAAATATATGCCTCTACATATATAAATATATATATGACGCTCTCTCTCTCTCTCTCTCTCTCTCTCTCTCTCTATATATATATATATATATATATATATATATATATATATAATAAGTATGAATATAAACATATTTAAATATATATATATATATATATATATATATATATATATATATATATATATATATATATATATATATATATATATATATGCAATGCTGTGTGAATAGCGCTCGCCATAAATAAAATAATTATTAATTTTCATATTGGTTTATATAATCAAATTGAATTCGTCTTGTTCTTTTGTGCTCTCATCCTCGGTCTTTTTATGACGTCTTTTTAGCGCAGCTAATTTATTGATATGCAAATGAATACAATATCAAACTGCATTTTAAAAACTCAGTTGATTTGTTACGAAATCCAATGACAAATAAAAGCACTAAATGAATGGAAAATTACAATTACTAACATTGATTCTCATTTTTATTATTCAGGCTGGCAACCCTTAATAAAAAAAATCAATGTTGACCTGTCATATTAATATGGTGTGCTTTTTTATGTTTTTTTTACCTTTGTTTACACATTAAACACTGTAAACTGGATTAGTACAAAATAAGAATATCTAAATTGTCATGAAGTACAGGTATAGGAATGGATTAGAATCAATAAATAGAGAGGCCATGTACTTCCGTACTTTCTGCCTGCATATACGCTACAAATGGTAGGTACCGTTCGCCCTGACTTTTAGAATGAAAAAACACATTATGAATATCTGTTACACATGATGGGACAAAAGCCACTGAGGTGACCTCTAGTGACCAGTGGACATATTAAAGGGTGAGCGAGCAGATATCTCGTAATTCATATTCAACTGATCAATCAAGGTCTTTTATAAATTTACTGTTTAGGTTTGAGGTAAAATTAGTAACATTACTTGGTAGACAGAACATATTTGCACTCACCAAGAAAACAGATCCAAGTGCAGCACTCCCTCACATGCTTTTCAGACGAGACACTTTCTTTTCGTATTTCATAAACTTGAATTTAATTTCACGAATAACAGATTTAAAGTTAAAAATAAAAAATACTGAAATAGAAAATTCAGAAATGCATAAGCTAATAGAAACACTTTACAAAATAAAAGCATTGAATGGTAAGAAGGAGATAAAGCCAAGGAGACATTTTCATTTATGGTTCACTTCTGTTTTACTAAATACAGTTCCAGTCTCAACACTTTCCGGCATAGCTCATATGTTTCGGTGAAGTTGTTGATTGTCACTTTGTAACGTAACTGACATTTGGCAAGAATTAATTTTAGGCATGGCTGGTTCATTTTTCTGATTGGACAAAGAAGAAAAAGAATAGAAAATGAAATCGTCTCAGTATAGGCAGGTTCTCCATTCAGAATGAAGAACCTATCAGACATTTTACAGACTACTGCTTCTTCCATCATCTTTTTCTATAAATGCTCTCATTGCTATTCTCGATGGCCTTCATTTATATAAATTCGGATGTTTTCTATCTTTTCCTATCAAAAGAATGTAATTTAAAACTCATTGCTTACAGATGGATAGGTATATTCCTAAGAGAAATTTCTGAGGGAGCTTGAACCCCAAATTACTTGGTTCCCTATATGAATTACACCCCAAAAAGCTAACTCTGGCCTGTAATATAACTGCAACACGTTTTACTTTATAGTATCCCAATTATGTCCTTGGTGTATTTCTTAATTTTATCAAAACTTCTGCATGAGAAATCAAGAAAAATTCTAGTTCAATCCTAAGTCTGAAGTGCACTTCATATTTAAATATTCTTTTTGCGGGTACAAAATGTTATAATGGCTGAATAAAGACCAATTAACACGATAAATTTAAAAAAAATAAAAAATAAAAAAGAGCTAGCTAACTAGTTTTCGTTCCTCGCTTGACAGAGCTAAATCAAAGGAAAATTATGATTAAAAAAGAAATTGTCATGAATATGGTGGGGAAAAATATATAATTAAAATAAATAAATTAATAAGTACATAAAAGAGGAAAGAATCACAAATAAATCACAATAAGTTCTAAAAGATTTTCTTTTCTTTTCTGTTTTAAAAGAAAAGGTCTCAAGGATTTAATAAAAATGGTTTCTAGGATTTTTAATGGAAAGATGAGTGCCACCTGCTTAGGATTGTGAACACGTCGACACTCAAGTTCGTGGCACAAACACGGTTATTCATAAATAACCGTGTTTATGCTATGAACTTCGTGGCGATTTTTTTCCATATCTTTTTTTTAATCGTAATTTTTCCCTAATTTAGCTCTGTTGAGTGAGGAACGAAACCTGGTTTTTATCATTTTAATTTTTTAAATCCATTATGTTAATTGATCTTTATTCAGCCATCACTTCACATTTTATTCAATTAAATTTTATTAAAAATATTTTATGTAAGTGAACTTGATATTTTATATAATTATATTTTATTACTAACATTCTATATAAGTGCATTTCATGTTTTATACAGTGATATTTATTTTAAAATATATTATACTAGCATTCCGCCCGGTGTTTCCCGGTCATAAAATATGCTTAAATATGATATTTTAATTCATGTAGATTTTGTATTTACTATTATAGAGCCAATTATCTATTGATTATTACATTGTACCCAATATATAATGATGATTTTAAAAGTTTTAAAAAATGACTTCAGGGCTATAAGCTAGAATCGAAACCAAAACATTTAGGGCTTTAACCTAAGTCATGACCGTTTGAGCTATCGACAGATAGATAATAAAACAATAACAATTAAACGACTTTTACGATGACAAGTTCTAAAACACGCACATGTATGTATGCATATATGTATGTGTGTGTGTATGTGTGTGTGTGTATGTGTGTGTGTGTGTGTGTGTGTGTGTGTGTGTGTGTGTGTGTGTGTGTGTGTGTGTGTGTGTCTACCAAACTCTTTACTGGAATTTTGATCTACAGACTGTAATCTTGATCTACAGAGATTTCAATCTGTGGAAAATAAACAGATATTAATTTTGTTTGAAATTTATATTGAAATTTATAAATATATTTCGAAGATACACTTCATCATCAGTATGTTTATTGTAATAATGCGTTGTTTTACTTCAAACGTATTTAACCAGAGCTTCTATCAAGGAACACAAACCCTAACGCGAATTCCGCGGAATCAACGCACCATTCCGATATTTGAAAAGACTGCCATATTAACAACAAACTGACTTCTACTGATTCTATGCTGCAACAACATGGAAAAAAACATACTGATGATGAAGTGTATCTTCGAAATATATTTATAAATTCCAATATAAATTTCAAACAAAATAAATATCTGTTTATTTTGTAATAATGCATTGTTTTAGCTTCAAACGTATTTAATACGTATTTATTTTATTATTTTCGAATTATATGCGTCATTCTTCATAATGTCTTATCGGATTTGTTTTGTTATAAACAGCTTTATTTCAGGAGGATTTACTATGGTACGTTTTCGTTTCTTTTACTTTATTACACTTACATATTTTCTGATTAAAATGTTGGATTATAAATTCCAAAGGTTAAAACTGTTTATTCAATTTAAACCAAATAGATTTTTTTAGAACGTACGCCTTCAAATTCTTAATAGTACCGTTCAAATTTACTGGTAAATATAGTTCTTTAATAAAAGCAATTGTCCAACAGTAATTTCACTGTTTTAATGGATATGCTGACTATTAGGTATATGTGTAAATTTTCATCTGATTTTTCATTGAATTTTGTCTGATTTTTTTTGTTTTGCCACAATTTTTACAAGTTTTATTTCGAAACGAGGAAAATTATTTTCCAGTGATATTCTTCACATCGGTCCTTGGGGTAATTTCTCTTGTTTCTGTGTAGTCCGTTTATTTTATAAAATGTGGGTAGCCATTTTCTTTTTTCTCTTATTTTAGGGAGGGGTAATTCTTTGATTTATACTGAGAATGTGGTTTAACATATTCGGTTTTTCTTTTTAAGGGAGTAATTTACTTTTTTGACGTATGCTATGCCCGATTCTTCTATGTTTTTAGAATCGCTTCTCATCCTTATAACCCTTTAGATTCTCCACAAGATTCTGTAGAGTTTCACTAGTACTCTTCGTCTAATCTCAGCTTTTTTTTTGCAGAAACTAGGCAGTGTGCGAAACTGAGGCATTTTAAATCATCTACTAGTCTAAAATCGTTGCAGTGCATGTTTACGACCTACGAGAGTAGTCTGGAGGCAAAATTTTGAAAATTCACGGTAGGGAGTATGGAATGTTAGGTGTGGTTATGTTAGATGGGTTACATGACTGCTACTAAACATTTTTCAGGCGGATGTTTATTCATTAAGGCCTTATCATTGTTTGTATCCAAAGAAAAAAAACAAAAAAACAAAATGGCCACGAAAGTGAAAAGTGATTTTTGTCAAAATATTATATTTTATTCACCTGTACTTAATCTATGCATCAGAAATTTATTTAAGTGATGAATGTCATATCAAATGGATAGTAAATAAATAAAGTGTCTGGGAAATATGTCAAATGTAGGAATACCACGACAGACACTACATGAAGCATGAATCCATCAGATTAATTAAGCTATTGCTCTTTAGGGTAGGGTAATGTGCTAATTTGCTTATTGTTCTTTTTTTCCGACAGTACCTGCTGAGCTGAGCTGAGCTGCAAAATGGAGTCGAACGTGAGCAGCCAAAGCTCTAAGAGGTCTTCTTATACAAGTACTAATTGGCCCCTGTGCCTATTCTGTCAGAAGAAAAACATAAAGAGACCTACAAGAAAATTTGGAGAGGATGAAATTCAAAGAGCCCACAAAGCTGCTGCAGAATGCAAGAAGTACAATGATGCTGAAAACTTCCACATTGTTGAAAGAATTCAAACCATTGATTTGGAAGAAATCACCAAAGGGACTGAATTCATCAATTAAAAAGACTGTTATTAAGAAACATATTTAGTAGCCACTATCGATATTTCTGACAAAATTATTTAAGGAACTCAAACAGATCATCTTATGTGGTGTAGTCTCGCAGGAGTTAGAGATCTCGTGGCGACTGATGTCAGGTATCATCTTCAGTGTTACATCAAGTTCAATAGAAATCCTGTACAACTCAGAGATATCTGCTTTGACAAAGTCGTGTCTGAAGTATCTACTGGACTGGCTCGAGGTAAAATTTATACACTACTTGATGTTTGGGAATGGTACACATCTTAGCTCAGCGAATTTTGCATTGAAGTTGGACCATACCAGGACAATAAATTCCGTCTAAAAGAGAAACTGCACCGACTTTTTCCCAACCAGATCATCAATCACAGTGGTTGTTTTCTACACAATCATTCAATATTGCTGTTCAGACGTTGAAAAAGAAATGTGACGAAATGGAGATCACCGTATGGATGATCTCGGGCCAACCTAGTTCTCACTCTTATACACTTGTGCGATGCTGACTTTGCACCATTGTGCGTTACGCATTAGAGGCGACATCAAATCTCATCCTGGCCTAAACAACTGCACATCAGTCAGCAAAGAAAATGCAGAAAAACTTGTCCCAGAGAGCATACTTTTTCTCGGTATTTTGCTTTCAGGGGAAGTGGATGGAGAGGAAGACGATGACCTTGTGAAATAGCCTGCACTGAGCATCAATCAAGACCTTATCTATGCCATCTCAAAACGTAAAAAGCTTTCACTAAAACATGTCGGACTTGGCCTAGCAATTCATCTAACAACCCAGTTGAATTCGCTGATTGAACTTGTCCATCATGCTGCCTACTGTGCCAGCTATAACCAGGTTGATAGACTGGACACAGCACTTGGAGTTCACAATCTGCAAAAGTTTGCAGATAGCAACAACAAATGTGTCACTGAACAAGTCCTGTCAGTATGCTACTGACAATATCGACATTATTGAAGAAACGTTGGATGGCATGGCAACATTTCATGCTACACAGATGGTCATGTACCAAGGAGGACTATCCCAACATCAACAGCAGGACGTTCTTCCTCTTAGAAAATCTAAGTCCTTCAGAACTTAACTCGTCGACCTTCTCGCGAGGATCCAAAATTCACAGCTGCATTAAACAGAACGATGTTTACTCTAGATGACCAGGTATGCAATGAAGCTTCTGCTCAAGATATGGCTTGGTTTCTTTCTCGTATCCATGGATAGAACAGTGATGATGTTTCTGTGTGGACAGAGTTCAACCAACTCACAACTCAAGACAAACATGAACTCTGCACTATTGGGTATTTGCCTCTACTCAATGAATTATCTCACAAAGACAGCATGCTGTGGACAGTTATAATGCGATGCTTGCATTATAAATCCTGGTCAATCTTTTTTGACCAACAGCTGTATTGCAAAGCAAGGAAATACAGTGGGCGAACAGTGATGAATGCAAAACAATATTCTTGTGACGGGGAGGGGGGTCCACATTGCCAAGAACTTCATGTATCTTATTGGAAATCACTTTCCAAACTCTGGTCTCCTGGAAGTATGGACCGATAGTGATGTCTGGTCAGAGCATAGCTCAGAACAACATGCAGGTCAAATCATACAACAGAGCCATTCGAGCAGACAAGCTCACATTTGAAGCTGTTTGGATCCTCTGGCCAACATTTATCGAATGGCCAAAGGATAACCAAGTAGACAAAGATGCCTTCCAAACATTATCAGTCCACATCATAGAATCGTTGGAGGCACGCGACGAGTGAGATGAGATCAGCAACAGCATCAAAGCACTGAAAGATGCACTTGTTCAGTTCAGAATCATCAGATTGTTAAAGGACTTCCACGATACAAAACCATCGACTTCCAGACTTTGGGTGACGTACATCAAGATGGTTTCCATCTTATTGCAGTTCCTGCATGCAGAGAGAACCAGAAACTGGAGCCTGCATAAATCGTCCTTTGCTAATATTTTACCCTGGTTTGTTCAATATGGCCATGGCAGTTACACCCACTGGGGTGCTCCCCAGTATCTGGGTGTATCTTGCTGATTGCATGATCATAGAAACAAGCCACTCTAACGTCCACCAAGAATTCATGAAAGGAAACTTTGTGGTCAAGACGACAAACAACACATTCAATCAGCTGTCTATGGATCAAGCCTTAGAGCAAATTCGGCAAAGTTGCAGGTGGCCTTCTGGTAAGGAGCAAGAGATCAATGGTGTCTCACATTCAATGAGTGAAGCAGAATCGTCAATGAGACAAGTATTATGCTGGACATCCATACGGCAGATGAAGACTACAGTCTTTTATATGTGTAAAAAGCTGGACCCTCAAGAATAAAACAGGTCAAGCATAATGTTCAGAAAGTTGGCGATCATTTGAAGAGATATGGCATCTTTCAACACTAAATTCCAAGTGTTGTTAGTCTGGTCACTCAAGATATAGCTTCTTCTCAAATTACAGAATTCCTTCTAACAGCACACACACACAAGGACAAGAGAAATTGCGGGAATTTGTGGCTTAAAGTTTCATCAAGAAGGATGTTGGACTTCATGAAAAGCTTCAACAGTTGAAAAGCCCAACCCTGAAAAACATGTATGAAGTCTAGCTCTCAAGCAAAAGATGATCAAAGCCGACGGAAATCTCTTCTAATGCTTGCTCGTGTCCAATGAATCTGGACTTGAGGTTGACCCGAAGGAAATCCTCAGCTATAAACTTTCACCAGTGCCACTTTTGTTATGATTTAATTTGTTGTTAAGAGTTATCCCCCTTGGGATTGACATTCATAATAAAAGCGCCCTCTGTTTCATTTTCCCGCTCGATCCTTTCAAGAGCGTACGTGTATTTTACAGTTAATAAAACCTTTCTAAAAGGCAATTCTTTACTTACTGATACTATTCTCTTCAATTTTATTAACTGTAGAGAGAGAAAAAAAAAATAAATAATGGATCGAATCTTACGTCCCGACAGATTCGAGGTGGAACCTACATGCCCTAATTCCGAAAAATCCTACAGGCATTGGAAATTAACCCTCCAGAATTATATCCGCTCACATAATAACGGATTAATCGAAAACACTTCAGATAATTTCTTTGCCTTGATCAATTGTATTTCAGCCTCTGTTTTCGATTTAATAAGCGATAAAACCGACTACGATAGTGCATTAAGAACATTGGACGCCGCTTATTTAAAACCTGAAAATATTGTTTATAATAGATATCGATTGATGACGACGAAGCAACAAACAACACAAAATATAGATGCCTTCATACTACAATTGGAAATGCTTGCCAAAACATGTAACTTCGAAGCGGTTTCTGCTGAAGAAAACAAAAATCAATACATTCGGGAAGCTTTCATCGGCGGAATTTCTTCTTCGTCCATCCGACAACGACTGTTAGAAAAACCCATCCTGACTTTACAAGACACATATGCCACGGCCAGATCTCTTGAACAAGCAGAAAAGCATTCGATAAGCTACGCAAATAACTTTACTGTAGCAGCTACAAATAATCCTTCGGGCTATAATCGTATAGCTGTGACTAAAGAAAATATGCATCCAAAAGGGGTTTGTTTTTTCTGTGGAAAATCACGTCATCCTCGATATTTATGTCCTGCACGAAACGCCGAATGTAAAAAATGCAAAAATTGGTCATTGGGCTAAAGTGTGTAAATCTTCTATTTCTAACACTCATACTGCTGTTCTTTATGACGACTCTGACTACCCCTCACCTTCTCTATCCTGACTAGGAACTAACTCCAAAGATGTCACATTCACTCAATGCCAAATTAACGGGCACTTCGTGAACGCTATGGTGGACTCCGGCAGTGTAAAAACATTCATTAATGAAAATACTGCTAAAAAACTTAAACTCTTCACAATACCTAAAAACAAAACTATAGCTCTGGCTGCTTCCGATCAACATGCTAAAATAACTGGCGAAGCTGTCGTGGATTTAATACTGAAAGATAAAACCCATTCTGGAATAACAATTGAAATCATTGAAAACCTTTTCATTGATTTAATAATCGGAAAAGATATTTTAAAAAAATATAAAAAAGTAACACTTAAATTCGACGGTCCTAGAGACAAACTTATAATTGGAGCTATAAACACGAATAATTTTTTTCCTACCATAAACGTTCCACCCCCTCCTCTCTTTTCTAATCTTTCTCCTCATACTACTCCTATTGCGACAAAATCCCGACGTTACACTTTTGCCGCCAACAAATTCATAAAAGAAGAGACTGCTAGAATGTTGAAAGAAGGCATAATTGAACCTTCGATATCTCCGTGGCGAGCGCAGGTCCTTGTAACTTCGAATGAGAATCATAAGAAAAGAATGGTAGTCGACTACAGCGATACCATCAATAGATTCACGGAACTAGACGCTTACCCAATGCCTAATATCAATAAGATGGTAGACGACATCGCTAAATATAACATCTTCTCTACTCTCGACCTAAAATCTGCTTATCACCAAATACCTATAAATCATGCTGATCGTAAATTCACTGCGTTTGAAGTAAGTGGCAAACTTTTTCAATTTACTCGTCTTCCTTTTGGCGTCACCAATGGAGTAAGTGCTTTCCAGAGGAGCATAGACTATATTATAGAAAAAGAAAATCTAACCGATACCTTTGTGTATGTTGATAACGTAACTATATGTGGGAAAAATCAAGAAGAACACGATTACAATCTTCAAAAATTCTACAAAATTGCTAAACAATATAACATCACTTTAAATGAAAATAAAAGCATAATTTCTTCTAGTTCTATTACTCTACTCGGCTACACCATAGAAAATAATCAAATAGCTCCCGATTATCAAAGACTAAAACCATTACTCGAAATGCCACCTCCGCTGAATCTTAAATCTCAAAAAAGAATAGTTGGAATGTTTTCCTATTACTGCAAATTCATTAAAAAATTTTCTGATAAAATTTTATGACTAAATCAAAACAAAGAATTTCCACTACCTCCATCTGTATTAAAATCTTTTCAAACATTGAAAAATGATCTAAAAGACGCCACTTTAATAACGGTAGATCCAAATAAAGAATTTGAAGTAGAAACGGACGCTAGTAACTATTGCATTGCTGCAACACTAAATCAAGAAGGTCGACCTATTGCATTTTTTTCAAGAACTCTCAATACTAACGAAATTAAGCACCATGCAGTAGAAAAAGAGGCAGCCGCTATTGTAGAAGCTCTCCGTAAGTGGCGACATTTTCTACTCGGCAGGCACTTTAAAGTCATCACAGATCAGAAGAGCATCAGCTTCATATTCGACAATAAAAGAAAATCTAAAATTAAGAATGACAAAATATGTCGTTGGCGTATAGAATTATCCCAATACAATTTCACTATAGTTTATCGACCTGGACCTGAAAATATTGCTGCTGACACATTCTCTCGCATCTCTGCTCTTACTTACAATCTACAAGATCTTCGTGATTTACATAAACAATTATGTCATCCTGGTGTTTCAAGATTAAGCCATTTTATAAGAACGAGGAACCTCCCTTTTACTTTGGATCAAATTAAGAATATTACTGACTCTTGCTCATCCTGTCAATTACTGAAACCCAAATTCGCCAATACCAATGGAGGTCTCTCATTCAAGCCATATTACCTTTTCAACGATTAAATCTTGATTTTAAAGGCCCTCTACCTACTTCTATACATGGCAACAAATATCTACTTACTCTAATTGATGAGTATTCCCGTTTTCCTTTCGCTTTTCCTTGCAGAGATATGACAAGCAAAACCATTATCCACTGTCTAAACAAACTCTTTTCAATTTTTGGTTTACCTGACATGATACATACTGACCGTGCTTCTGATTTCTTAGCAAGAGAAATAAAGGATTTTTTACACAAAAAAGGAATTGCTACTTCTAAAACAAGTAGGTATCATCCTGAAGGTAATGGACAGATTGAAAAACTCAACGGTACCTTATGGAAGGCCATTCAAACAACATTACATTCTAATCAAATGAAACTACCTTATTGGGAAGACATACTACCGGACGCACTTCATTCAATTAGATCATTACTTTGTACTGCCACTAATATGACTCCCCATGATAGACTTTTTAAATATAGTCGTAAATCTGCTTCCGGAATTTCAATTCCTTCTTGGGTTAAACCAGGCCCAATATATATTAGAAACCACACTAAAACAAGTAAACATGACCCTCCTGTAACGCCTGCCACCCTAATAGATGTCAACCCCCACTACGCTTATGTTCAACTACCTTCTGGTACTGAAACCACTGTCAACGTTCGAGACTTAGCTCCAAACTCATCAAATGAAGAAAACTCTAATAATAATCCTACTACTTCAGAGACTTTATTTGAACCTTCTACTAACGAAAACATTGGTCATGAAGAAGACAAAAATCAATCGTCTGATCTTGAAGAAAATCAGATTTCACTAAAAAATAATACTGAAAATCAGCATTCCTGCCAATCTGTGCGGAGGTCGTCCCGAGTTCGACAATTCCCTAGTAAATATAAGGATTTTGTGACTAAATACTGAAAAAACTGCAGTTTGGGTTCATATGTTATTTGTAAATAAAATGATTCTTATGTGATTGTAAAAAAAAAAAAAAAAAAAAAAAAAAAAAAAAAATTGTCTATAATTAATTACCCCTTACTTGAATACTTTAGGACGGGGAAAATGTTATGATTTAATTTGTTGTTAAGAGTTATCCCCCTTGGGATTGACATTCATAATAAAAGCGCCCTCTGTTTCATTTTCCCGCTCGATCCTTTCAAGAGCGTACGTGTATTTTACAGTAAATAAAACCTTTCTAAAAGGCAATTCTTTACTTACTGATACTATTCTCTTCAACTTTCACTTGCAGACACCTCCAGAGTAATACGATCCACAAACAAAGTAGCTTTGGGCAACATTCTCCAGAAAAGCACAACTGTAGAGAAACAACTGCCAATAACAAACCTGAAAACTTGTGTGATCATCGATAGTCAGGCACAATTTTGGACAACTTGCAGATCGTTTTGTCACCTCAGTCTTCAGTCACTTCAGTCAATCATGCTCCAGAGTCGATGTCATATTTGATTGCTATGAAGCATATATCATCAAGGATACCACTCGGATTTCACAAACAGGAAAAAGCCAGCTAATTCAATGCAAAGTGGATAACAAGGATGTGTCACTACCTTTCAACTGGAGACAATTATTGACCTCCCAGAGATCAAACAAGATTTGGAACACTTCTTGAGCATGGAAAGTCAACACAAAGACGTCGCGAAGTCGTAATTTCTAGAGGATTCCATGACAAAATGTCTTCAGAATTATCCTGTTGAACAGACGTCAATTCCCTAAAATGTAACCACGACGAAGTTGATACCAGAATGCTGTTACATTGTAAATGTGTGACAGATCTTGGATTTGAGTGACTGGTCATTAGTGCAAGACACAAAGACGTTCTTGTTCTCCTTGTTCACTTTGCCATTGACCTGACCAGAGAGGTCTGGTCCCAAACAGGAACAGCGAAGCAACGGACATTTGTTGCTGTACACAACGTAGACCTTGATCCAGTTCTCTACCACAACTTTGCCGGATTCCACACCATATCAGGCTGTGACATCGTCAGCCATTTTTGGAGCAAAATAACAGCTTGGAAAACATTCACCCGTAATTGGCCCTTGCTGGACAGGCTTTGGCATGAGAGGTTTACCTCAAATTCACACAATGTCAGTGCTAGAACTGTGAATCTCAGATGGAGTTGCCGTCTGAAGGAACTGAGATGCACCGCCGGTTGTGGTTGTCCTGAGGAAACTTGTCGAAATCCTTTGAACTGTACTCATGATGACTCAGACTAGATATTTTCAAGCATTTTTGTTATTGTAGCGTGAGAACATCTTCAAAATTTCATGATATCATCATAAATAAAAAGATCAGTGATTTTGTTATGATTAAGCGTTTTCACAATGGTGTCCATCTTTGATTTGGAAAATTATATTAAATGTATAAAAAATATGGGAATCTATTTGAACTAAGTTCACCATGCATTGCACATGATAATATCTACAGCAAATTTCATAACATTATCTCAAGTACATACGAAGCTATGTCATGTTATTGTAATTCTGTATTTTCGATCAGGGCGCCCATTTTGTTTTGCTTTAAAAATTTAATTAATTCAATGGGCATCCACCTCAAAAATCTTCTGTGTGGATCATTTTAACAGTCTGAAATGAATGTTGACTCCTAAAATTCCATACTCCCTAAAGTGATTTCTAGGCTTCTTTTCAGATTTTGCCTCTAGTCTAGAGTGCTAAATAATCTTCTTCGTCCCGTTTAACCAAATTAAAACATTGCGACCATTTGTGTAACAGTGACGGATTGAAAATAAAAGTTTTGATAGTAACTTAACGTTTCTGTAAATCCCAGCCGTACAGTTTTTAGGTATGATGTGGTCTACGAACCTGCTGTGTTTGCATTTCCTCGCTTTCGTAAAAGTAGTCAAACATTTTCATATTAAGCCAATCTTTGCAATCGACATTGAAAACATTTTAAAGAAAGTGTCGAACATTTGGTCTTGCTCATGAACGTAAGTAAACGTTTCCGTTGTGTTCTATATCATGTTTTGCGAAAGCGCTGTGTTACTGTCCATGTGAGGTTTATTGGTCAAGCTTTTGAGAAGTAATTTTTTATTCTTTTTGTATTTCTTGTTGCTGCTGAATCCACCTTTCGTCGGTTTTCTGCTGTTGTAGCGTCTGTTGTTTCGTAGCTTTTGTTGCTGTACCATCTGCTTTTTTGTAGTTCTTGTTGCAGTTGGGACATCCGCATGACGCTTTAAAATTGTCACTCTTTTAGAATTTTTTCAAGAGCGAAATTTACTTACTCGAGAACAAATCGGTGTAATATTACTTATTATAATTAATAATGTACGTTGTACTCAATTTACGATTTTTTTCTCTGAAAGGAAAACAACTTGATGAGAGAAAATTGGGTTAACCATTTTAGTCTCTTTAGTTTTAGCTGGAAATATCTTAAAGTACAGTTTTGATAACTTTTCTTTTCAGTGTTTAACAAAACGATTAAACATTTTTTTTCACAGTTAGTTAAACAACGTTTCAGGTATTTTAATAATCCCAGTTGAAAAAGTTTTGTTTGTTGAGAATGCGACTCCGTTGTTCGATAGATTCAGTGTCTAATTACTGGTATCATTTTATCCTTTTCTTTTGTTTTCGAAATGAAATTTTGTTATTGTTGATGGTCCTTTCTGAATTTGAATTCCTCGCCAAGCTGTTGCGGCTCAGGAGAGTCACTAAGGAAGACTCAGACACAGATATATGTTACCACAAGATATTTGTATTGATAACAAAATAGAATGTGCAGCGCAACAACATTTGCAGTACTTAAAGCCAGATGACGTGCTATGAAGTACACAAACTACACACATGAGTTCATATCTAACACATGGGTGAGCCTCCACAATAATACGCGAATAAATAAAGTAAATATTTTGATTGTTGCAAGTGGAAATTGTTTACCATATTCTTCAGATTTTATAAGCTTAAATGACGTAAACAATTTTTTAGAAAATAAAATCGAGACAAAAATCGTTAAAAGTATTCCACAATGATTAAAATTTGTTCAGTTGAATATAATAAATGAGAAATGCCATTAGATATTGATAAAATTCAAAATAAAAATTCCAACAAAACAATTTGAATTCATATTGAGAAATATAAAGGATGAGTCAAATTTCATTCCAAAAAATGGTTGTAATCAATGATTGATCGAAAATATTCAACTCTGACGGAATTTATCAATCTTTAAATCGACATGAATGGAAGTGAATCAAGTTTCTCTTTTGTAAAACGATTAGAATAGATCAAATTCATGCGTACTGATTAAAACTTTATATATATATATATATATATATATATATATATATAACTACTTCATTTATTCACATAAATTTAATATACGAAAGTATAGATTTATGCGTAAACTTTAAGTATTTACTTCAAAAGTGCTCAATACGTAGGTAGAGCTAGTTAGTAATTTATAAAATATATATGGCGATTAAGCTACACTGAATATTCTGCGTTTCATCCAACTATAGGATTCGTCAGGCTAATGCGCGAATTTTGTCGTTGCTTCTTTTTTTATATATGTTGAGGATTTCTAGTTGGCCAATCAGCTTTCTAGTATCCACTGCGCCCCTTCCTATCAGCCAATGGGCATGCATTTTATCAAACAAAGGATCTGTTTTAGAACTAGGTTAGTGGTTTTAGGTGGCCGTTCTCCTTTTTTTTTATACATATAAATATACCTATGTGTACACAATAATGCACATACATATACATATATACATATATATATATATATATACATACATATATATATACATATATGTGTGTGATCGTTTATGTATATTCATGTTTATTTAATTTATTTGTTTGTTTTCTATTGTTATTGTTAGTTTTAAAGCTATTTTGTATCGCTATCCTAGAGTAAGTTTTATTTTGTGAATACAGTTGTTTGCTATTTCCCGCCTACAGTTTAATAGATTTTGAGGTTCTTTAAAGTACAGGATAGAAAATTTTTCATGGAGGCATAATTTACATGGGTCGTCTAAATGTCTGCGTGTGGTAGCTTGTCTCATTATTTTCCATTCGACTACCGGCGAATGTCCGCTTTCTTTGAGTTCCCAGTATTTATTCGCTAGTGTTGTTTTTATACGGTGTTTTTATTTTTGAATGTGCTTTTGTGGTCATAGTATCGGGTTTTGAAATCTAAGGAAGTCATGCCTATGTAATATTTCTTGTTATTCTTGTATTATTATAAATGTACGTTCATACAGTTTGACATCATAGACTTTTATTCCTCGATATCCGAAGAACTTTTTAACATTGCCATAGAATTTGCCGAGGTATACACTGATATATCCTCAGAAGAAATCAACATAATTAAAAAATGTAGAAAATCAGTTCTAATAAATAACAATAACCAATGGATAAAAACTAAAATGAAAAATTCATTCGATTTGGCGATGAGTGCAAGAGACTCTGCAGAGGCATCAGATCTTGTGGGATTATTAATTCTATATACCCTCACAAGCATATTCGATACTACGGATATCGGCCTATATAGAGATGACGGACTAGCTATAATAAAAAACTCCAACAAAGTCAAGGGAGAAAACTTTAAGAAAATCATACACAAAGAAATGAAAAAATTAGGCCTAAAAGCGGACATATCAGCTAACATAAAAATAACAAACTTCCTGGACGTCACGTTAAACTTAGATAAAAACACATATGAACCATACTTAAAAGATAACGCTACTCCAATTTACGTAAACAGTAAGTCCAACCACCCACCATCAATTATAAAACATATTCCTTACTCGATCGTAAGTAGAGTCAGTAATAACTCAAGCGATGAAAATGCATTTAACAGGTCATCCAATATGTACGAAACAGCCCTAAAAAATAGTGAATACAAAAATATCGATATCAAATATAAGCAACAAAACACCAACAACCATAATAAAATTAAAAACAGAAGAAAAAGAACTATAATTTGGTATACGGCCCCATACAATCAAATGTTAAAAACAAAACTTGGCAAGAAATTTCTAGATCTTATTGAAAAACACTTTCCCGCAACCAACCCCTTACACAAAATCTTCAATAAAAATACCTTGAAGTTATCTTACAGTTGTTGCGAAAATTTAGAGATGATAATTAAGGCACATAATAACAAAATACTAAATGAAAACAATGTAAACAACAACAAAATAAACAATAAAAAAAGTAGACACCATGACAGAAATAAAACCAACACTAGCAGAAATAATAATAATAATAATAATAATAATAATAATAATAATAATAATAATAATAATAATAATGATAATAATAATAACAAACCAACCCCGGGCAAGAACAACCATACCATAAATAAAAATACTGATAACGAACAAGATAAATGCAATTGTAGACACCGCACACTTTGCCCAGTCCAAAATAAATGTCTAACAAAAAGCGTAGTTTATCAAGCAACAATATTTGCGAAAGAAAACCCGAATAACAAGAAATATTACATAGGCATGACTTCCTTAGATTTCAAAACCCGATACTATGACCACAAAAGCACATTCAAAAATAAAAAAAACACCGTATAAAAACAACACTAGCACATAAATACTGGGAACTCAAAGAAAGCGGGCATTCGCCGGTAGTCGAATGGAAAATAATGAGACAAGCTACCACATGCAGACATTTAGACGACCCATGTAAATTATGCCTCCATGAAAAATTTTCTATCCTGTACTTTAAAGAACCTCAAAATCTATTAAACTGTAGGCGGGAAATAGCAAACAACTGTGTTCACAAAATAAAACTTACTCTAGGATAGCGATACAAAATAGCTTTAAAACTAACAATAACAATAGAAAACAAACAAATAAATAAATTAAATAAACATAAATATACATAAACGATCACACACATATATGTATATATATATATGTATATATGTATATGTATATATGTATATATATGTGCATTATTGTGTACACATAGGTATATTTATATGTATAAAAAAAAGGAGAACGGCTACCTAAAACCACTAACCTAGTTCTAAAACAGATCCTTTGTTTGATAAAATGCATTCACATTGGCTGATAGGAAGGGGCGCGGTGGATACTAGAAAGCTGATTGGCCAACTAGAAATCCTCAACATATATAAAAACAAGAAGCAACGACAGAATTCACGCATAAGCCTGACGAATCCTATAGTTGGATGAAACGCAGAATATTCAGTGTAGCTTAATCGCCATATATATTTTATAAATTACTCTCTCTCTCTCTCTCTCTCTCTCTCTCTCTCTCTATATATATATATATATATATATATATATATATATATATATATATATATATATATATATGTATATATATATTCAGACAAACAGTATTGAATACAACGGGGGTACTCTTGCCTTATTATTTCTTTTTAATTTTTTAATTTTTCGTATGATCTTTTAATATTAAAATTGAAGATATTAATAAAACTGTTATAATAATCACGTTTTTGATTCGACTATGAATCATCTTCAGGGGGAATTTGTGAAATTAGCGCGGTGAAAGTGAACTGGAGTAATGTAGAAAAGTAAAATCCTCAGTCGTGGTGGGTTAAAAAAATAAAAGTCGATTAAAAGTCGGTTAAAGACTAAAATCTAAGGGATAGTATAAGCAAAACATATTATACACTACGCCAGGCATTTTAATAAGTCTCTCCTGGTCTCAAATGCGATGTTATTAATAGTAGGGTGCTGCATTCTAATTTAAGTTGCCTCGAGAATTTTGAACTATTTGAGATTAATTTCATTCTGAACAATTTAGTGTTATCTACAAGCATTTGTCTAAAGTTGGAGGGGGGCAGTTATGCTCTTTTCTTATATATTGATATATGACACTGATGTTGATTAAATACATAGTCAGGCGTTGTTGTTGTTGTTGTATATGAAATATATGTATTATTATTATTATTATTATTATTATTATTATTATTATTATCATTATTATTATTATTATTATTGGAGTTCATTCTCCTTGGGGGCATTTGAGCTTGTATACAACATTGCTCTAAAGTTTTTTAAGCTTCTTATAATAAATGATGTTTAATCCTACTATAAACTGGATGCTTTTAATTGCCATTTCTTTAATTCTAAAATTTGGTTTCATTTAGTTTTTGGTAAAATATTAATAGAATTTGCATGATGGTGCTGACTAATATTATAGTTAGAGTTGTTTAGGGTTTGTAGTATTAGTTTTATTTGTTTTATTTTAGGGTTTGTAGTATTAGTTTTATTTGTTTTATTTTAGGGTTTGTAGTATTAGTTTTATTTGTTTTATTTTAGGGTTTGTAGTATTAGTTTTATTTGTTTTATTTTAGGGTTTGTAGTATTAGTTTCATTTGTTCAACGATGCGGTTAGGAAAGTGATTATTAATAAGTACCTGTTTCATATTTTTTATTTCGGTAAGTAATAAATTTCTAGTGGATGAGATCAGTTTTGCGCGATTTAATATATTTATAATTATAGCTATCTTGGACCGTGTAGACATTCGCTCTTAAAGTTCGGGAGGATGGAATTTATACTGTTTTTTTTTGTATACAGAAGTGCTAAAGCTATTGATAGAAGAGTCGATAAGAACGTCAAGGAATAGAATTTTTCTGTTATTATTCAATTCTACTATGAACTTAAGAATTGAGATTAAAAAAGGTCTTGTAGATTGTATATCTGTTCATTATTTTCCAGTAATATGTCATCGACATAACATACATATACAGGGGGCTTTATATTATTTTTAAATATTTTGTTCTCTATATTTGTCATGTAAAATTCACTTAGGATTGATCCAATTGCAACTCCGTCAATTTGAGTATATATGTTACCGTTGGGATCGTAAAAGGGTTCCTGTGTAGTGCACATTAATAATAAGTTTTTAAATATATTTTTATCAATTTTGAGTGGGGGGAGAGATGCGTCATAAGAAATGTGATTAATAATTATATTAATTATAATCAATTTTATTTTTTAAGCGTCCACCACAGCCTACAATTTATTGAGACTTTTATTTTTCTAGTTTTCACTTTTTACTCCAGTTCACTTTCACTGCACCAATTCTACGAATTCCACCAATTCTACCTGAAGATTATTCGTAGTTGAATCGAAAGCGGTCGTGATTCTTATGGAACTTAAGCATTGTTTGCAGAAGACACGTAATTCTTTTCTGTATGATATCTAGATTTCCCAAGTATAGAAAAGAGCAGTTATCCTACATATATTGTAAACTTTGATCTTGGTCTCTAAATATATACATATATAGGGTTGACTTTTGGTTTACAACGATATTTTGTGGTTATAATATATCTACATAAATGATATGCACTTCAAACAAGAACTTCGCAAGAGAAACACTTTGTTGAGCATGACAAAAGAATACATCATCAAGAAAAAAAAACATTGCACTTAATGCTGGCGGATTGTCTATATTCTGATCATATGCTGTTTGGATTCAGTAACAATGTATTGTGTTGCTTCTGCTGCTTTACAAATAAAACGCTTGTGCCTATAATCATGCCTCACAAATGTAAAGGTGACTTTCCTGTTAGCAGTGCTTGTAAAAACTATCACGATGGAAGTGAAATTTGGGTTACAACATGTCATTATGAACGTATCTCGTTCATAACCCAAGGATCTCACACACACACACACACACACACACACACACACACACACACACACACACACACACACACACACACACACACACACACACACACACACACATATATATATACACATTATATAAGCAACTATATATTTAAGCAAACATTGTAAAACACAACAGAATTCTTCGGATTGATTATACCCTTGTTTAGTGTTTTCATTTTTCTAATAATTCATTCTGTTGCTTTTAAATTCTCTTGATTTTTCTTTTCGATTTTTCTCCAGCTTTTTGTTCATCATTTTTGTCATCTGAAGATGATTTAACGAAGAACCAAAAGTACTCGTGATGCATATGAAATATTGTTATTGAAATAACATATGTTTATTAGAGCTGTTAGGAAAAATGACTTCTCTGTCGTAAACATAATTCTCATTTTCAGCTAAATATTCTTCAAATAAATAAAACGATATGTCTCTTTTATATTTATTTAAAACAATTTATTTCTTTTTAAGACAATAAATATTTATTACTGTAAAAATAGTTGTCAGCTTCCTCAAATTGATAAAACAAATGTCACGTTTTGAAATGAATTTATTTATAATTGTACTGTTTTATCAACTTGAGAATATGATTTGATTTTGGAACAATTTATTTCAAAGTGAGTTAAGTCGGATTTGCTTTTACTTTTAATGACCTCAGATTTATTATCAAGCCAAATCTTTGCTCGTCAGAATAACCTGATGTTTTTATGTGTGTAAAAGGTGATAACGTACGTACGAACATGAAATGTTTATACATATGTACAATATACAGCAGTAAAATCCGACACTTGACAAAAAGGAAACGAAATAAGTAATAAAAACAAAAGGTGTATATGCAGAGACCTGACAGTTTAGTTAATAATAGACTACACTACTTTTCAATGTTACTGCTACCAGCAGAAAAAATCATCCCAAAGCTAGCATAAAATGAGTCATATGCTTTGACAACTATGTCTATAGTGGTGAATGCCTCCATGCTGGCAGCCTTCAGAAAGTTAATTATGTTTGCCTCTATCAAACCCTAGAAGAAGTAAGAAGTAAGGGGATTGAAGTCAATGAAAGAGGCGTCCACTAGTCTGGTGACTAGTAGTGAGGAACATTGTTAAATAGCCACGCCTAGGTCATCTTCGCCTTGTCTGCTGGGAGAGGTAAAGGCGTCCGGTATCGATTTTATTCAAGGTATGTTCAATAAGTAATGCCCCCGATACAATTCCTGTTGTCTGATTTAGCTGAAATGTTGTATTTTATGCAAGGGGCATTCCAAAAGCAATGTGTCCTTTTTTTCATTCTGCTTGAATGTATCAAAGTGGATTGCAATTTACATTGAAATGATGGCTATACTTATGATTTATATCTGTGGTCATGTGGTAAATTATAGCTCTGAAATAAGTGTGGTTTCTGATTTACAAGTAATCTTGCTGAGAAAGGTGTGAAATGGAACCTATTGAATATTACAGAGTGATGTAGTTTCTGAATATGAATGAACACACGGTACAAAATACTTTTGATGAAATTAAAAAACACATCCGATGATGGTGCACTATCATATGAACTTGTAAAACGCTGACATCGTAAATTCAAACATGACCATAAATCTGTGGAAACCGCTTTCGGACATGGTCACCCCACTTCTGCCATTGATGGAGTATTTCTCAGTCATTGAGGTTACCACTTTTGGATAATCGACATGTGACTATTCCCCACATAGCTGAAGAGGTCAATATTACTGCAGGGCCTGTGAAAACTATGATTCATTGCAATTTGCATATGCAAAAGATGTCTGCAAGATGGATTTCAAAGTTGCTGACAATTCTCCAGAGGCGAGAACGCATTGATTGCTTGTGAATCAGTTTGGAGGTGGACCAAGAAGATGAGCCAAAATTTTTCAATAGATTGATTACACAGGATGAAAGCTGGATCTATCACTATGACCCAGAAACCAATTTTAGTTAATGCAATGGAAGCACTTAGACAACACCCTAAAGGAGGCAAGGTCATGCTCACAGTCTTCTGGGACCAGGATGGACTAGTGATGACAGATTTCCTGGCAAAGTGTACCATAAACACAGGAGTCTATTATGCTTAATTTCTGAGGAAATTAAGAGAATCTATCAAAATAAGGAAATGGAACAAAATCAGCAAGATATATCCTGCTCTCGTGAGACAATACTCCTGTCCATAATACGCATATCACCAGATCAGAAGCATGGTGTGTGGCTATATCTTTTGGAAATTTCTCTTAGGTTTTTAAACTATCAGAACGTATCGTATATTGGCTTCCCCTACATAAAACTGCTTGAAAACTCAGTGTCAACACTTGACATAATGTTTCTCAAACAAACAATCACCGGCTTCCTAGAATGTTTTGTCTACCACCTCATTCGCTGGGTCCACTGAGTCTAAACCCTGTATCACTTTATTACAAGTCAATATGTTTTTAATTTTGAAATGGCTATGAAAGGCAGAGATATAAAATTTGGTACACTGGAAAAGCATAACAATGTGCCTTATTTTCCTGGTTTTTGTAAAATTTGAACAAATATTTTGGAAGTTATGCTAATTTTTCTATTTTCTGGTGATTTGAAGTGTGTATCACTTTAATACAAGTGTCTAAAAATGTATATTTTCGGTAATAAAACAATATTCTAGTTATATGAAATAAAGAACATATCCAGTAAAAATATTAACCAAAAACAAGAACGAATTTCACATTATTTTGTTTAAGGAAATATTTATTTATCAACATAATTCCCATGCTTCAAAATCACTTTGAATAGCCTCTTGTCAACTGATGCTGCCAATCGTCGGATTTGAGATGATGTGATGCTCGAGGGAACTTCCAAAACCTTCCTCCAAAGTTTATCCTTCGACAAAAATATAACACCTCCTTTATTAACTTTCATCTTTATTATTGACCAGAGCTGCTCAATTGGGTTTATATCTGGAGAACAAGGTGGCCATGTCATCAAATTTTCTCCACTAATGCCTAATGACTTAAGGTAGGATGCTTTGGCTGGGTGGGATGGCGCATTGTCATGCACAAAAATCAATTTGCGGTGACACACTAATAAAAGGTCATCAAGACATGGTGACAAATGCTCATTTAAAAATAGAATATAAGACTGGCTTGTCAGTTTGACACCTTCTGGCACTCAAAATGGTCCAATTAGTTAATTGCAGTTTATTTCAGCCTAACACATAACACCTCCACCTTCTTATTGATGACGGAATTGGAATCGATGAGGGTTAAGGAATCCAAAACTTTAAACTTTAGTCCGCCGATCTGGTATATCAAGGTTGCTTTGACCTCATCGGTGAAAAGAACATTATCAAAGCTGATTTTCATGTATTTCTGAGCCCACGCCAAACGTTTTTCCTTTTGAATTTGGTTTAAAACATGTTTGCTATGGGCTTAATGCTTCTTGCAAATTCGTTTAAGATATTGCAGCGTGTCTATCTGGACAAGCAAGGTATTCCAGCCTTGTCAAATATAACAGCACCGT
>NC_136498.1:82818195-82825695 GCF_053919585.1 Euprymna scolopes | reverse complement strand
CCATTCGGCCAAAGAGGATAGTGATTAAAAATAAAAAAATTAAAAAGATAGAGAGAGATGTGGGATCAAACATAGGGTAATTAGTCTTCCTTGCTAACCATTAGGCCAAAGAAGATAGTGAATTCAATGAGTTAATTAAGTTAAGAATCATAGGAGTCGCCACGCATGCGCAGATATGAGCATTGCTTTTAAAACTGGCCGAGGGCCAGGTAAGCTTGGTGTTTTATGTCAGAATTTATTTGTTTTCCCACGAAAACAAAATGTGGCACAATTTGCTTAAAAATGAAATTTTCTCAGTATAGAATGGTTTCCGCTTCCATTAACTGAGAACTAATCTCATTTTGGTACAGTGCCAGCCACCAGGCCGTCGAGTTGTTGGTTGCGTTCGAATAGTTTTACTTTAAAAGCCAAACAAACAATCGAAACGATAGAACAGTGTGAATTTTGTTTAACTCAATCAAAATAAAGATAGAGACGATGTCCGTTTGCGAGTCTGAGACATTACGATCTGGGAAGTATGCGAAAACTTCTGCAGAATCTAACCGACGCGAGAAACCTCACCTAAAAGCCTTTTGTGGACATGCACAAACGCTCGCGCCTATTTTACACTTTATATATATATATATATATATATATATATATATATATATATATATATATGTGTGTGTGTGTGTGTGTATATGTTATTAATAAACAATGACATATCTAAAACAAATAAGTATCATGTTTGGAGGAGATTTATAGACGACTTTATATATATAAATGATAATAACGAATTTGAAAAAAATAAAATAAACATTTAATTTATCCGAAGGTGTTAAAATTAAACTGTGAACATAGAGGAACAAACGCTACATTCCTGGATTTAGATATAAAAATTAAGAATGGAATATTTATTTATAAAATGTTCGCTACAAGAGACTTTTCCCCCTTTAAAACAGTTCGTATGCCACATAAAAATAGCATGTGTTCTATATATATATATATATATATATATATATATATATATATATATATATATATATATATATATATATATATATATGTTTTACAGTAACATTATCTCCGAGATTTTAAGAATAGCTCGTGTTACCCTAAATTGAATATATTTTATACCACCAGTATATAGTTTAGTAATAAGAATGGTGGTGAAATAAACAAAATATTTAAACAATTTTTAACTGTTTACTCGGTAATCTGATGCTTTTAAATCATATCAAATTAACCAAAGTAAATTAATAGAAAATATCCAAAACCACATGAGTAATATAATATATAAAAGTCAAAATGTGTGTGTGTGTTTGTATGTCTCACAAAACCTCTCGACACACGCGGTAAATTCTCACGAGATCAATATCGTTTTTAAGCTCAATCATTCGGACGAAAAATATCAAATCAGAAATTTGCCCCAAGATTCATTTCTTCACACTGGTCAGTTTTGTACAAGGAGGGGTCGTTTTCCGCCGACATTTTAGCAAGTCATCGTCATGGTTTGATTGACTACGCTTAATTTCAATGCTCTTGACTTCCAGTTGTGCGACGGAGACATTACTTCACATTACGGGTTCGAGCCTGCTTGCTTACTACCACTTTTTTTTAACACCTCTTCCCATTCGGGCTGCCTACTATTGTTTTTATCCCCCCCGCTACTGCCATTTTTTAAATCCCCCCTGGGTTGCTTACTATACCTCCACACATCCGGGCAACGCCGGGTACCCCTGCTAATATATAATATATCTAAAAATGTATATATCTGAACACTACATATAGGATGATGTGTAAATAAATGTACATATTTATATTATTTTTAATTTTATACATATTTTATATATATATATATATATATATATATATAGCTTTACTAACTCATAATTATATAGATGATACAAGCAAATAAGAATGTAAGTATATAAAATTAATACTAATAACAAAAAAGAGGGGTGATAAGTAGTAGAATGAATTCAACCAAACACTATATAAAAACAGTAGTTTTTATATAGGCACATAAATTTGTGGAGAATGGGATAAAAAAAATCAACTCAAATTAATTTAAAAAAATATATTCAATCCGTATAATCCAAAGATAGTATTGTGTCTGCACAAATAATTAACAGCGGAAAGTAAAGGTATACAATAATATATTAAGAAGAAAAGTTATATACATATTTACATGTCTTCAGATATATTTCAGTTGGAGATATCCTGGCAGGTGGCGTGCTGCATGTCTTACTGGAGGCAACATAGGCGTCTTGCCTATTTGGCAGTCGTTGCCGGTATTGGTGATTGATACCCTTATATATCTCACTCACCCGCCTATGTTAATTAGTGGGCGTCCCCACAACACCCCCCTCCCAAGATTTGAAGTCGTGTAGATTTCAATATCTTTTCCTCTTATAATTGGTTCAGTAAACTTTTTTTTCCTTAGCGGCTAACGCACAACCTTTACTCTTGTTTACTGTTAGTGCAATATCCACATCCATGTTACGCCAGTAAACGTAACTCCGCATAAGTGCCTTCATCCTATTTATACCCGGGTGTCCTGTATGAAAATCACGTAAGATCTTTTTCTGCAAGGTTTTCGGGATAACAACCCTTTCACTATATAACAAAACATCATTGCATACGGAAAATATGCTTTGCATCTTTTCATCATTTTCCCTTATTTTTTTCTTTATGTCTGTGATGACATCGTCATTTTCAGCCTCCCGTTTTATATCGGTTAACGTGACCGGTAATTCTTTTATTACATTCGCCACCATGTTTTTTTCCTCATAATTGGAACGTATAGGTGCAATTACTGACTCTTCAAGGGCTTCCTCCATTTTCGGTATAAGCCTTGACAGGCCATCCGCATGACCTATTTTTTTCGAATCCAGATGTTTTATTTGAAAGTCATAATTTAGCAAGATCGTACCCCAACGGAGTAGGCGATTTGTCGTATATACTGGCAAGCCCTTTTTTGAGCCGAAGATTGTCACTAGGGGCTTGTGATCTGTTTCCAGTATAAAGTGTCTTCTGTACAGGTAACGGTGGAATTTCGTCACCACGAAAATAATGTTTAGACCCTCTTTTTCTATTTGAGAGTAAGCCTTTTCTGCCGGAAGTAGTGTCCTTGAGGCGTGAGCTATAGGTTTCTTCGATCCATACCATATGAGCTCGCGTCGCTCGCAACACTTATTTCTAATTTTGGGTCGTATTAGGTTAAAAATAGATCGGACGTCAGCGTCTTTTTTAATTTTCTCAAATGCGTCTTGACATTCTTTTGTCCATATCCATGGCGTTTCTTTCTTTAATAACTCGTTAAGCGGAGCTCTTAGGTCGTGCATTCATTTGATAAATACTTGGTAGTAGTTTGCAAGACCTAAAAAGCTCTGTAGAGTCGTCACATTATGTGGTGCCGGCATATTTTTAATTGCTGTCGATCTTTCCGGGTCTGGGCGGCGACCATCTTTATTTATTATTTGCCCTAAATATTTCATTTCATCTAAACAAAATTCGCATTTGTTTTCTTTCACCTTGAATCCGTATTCGTTTATTCTTGTGAATACTTCTTTTAGATGCTCTTGGTGTTCACTTATGGACGTGCTCCTGATGATTATATCATCCAGGTATGCATAAGCAGAATCTATTCCGTTCAGCATTGTATCCATTGCTTTTTGGAAAATCGCCGGTGCGACTTTGATCCCGAAGAGTAGACGGTCGTATTTGAACAACCCTTTGTGCGTTTTAATGCATAATATCTTTGAGCAGTCTTCTTCCATCGGAATTTGTAAATAGGCGTCGGGCAAATCTATTTTTGAAAAGATTTTGCCACCATTTAGTCTGGCAAATATCTCTTCAGGGCTTGGTAAAGGGTAGTATTGGTCTTTTACTTTATCGTTTAGGCGCGTAGAAAAGTCTGCACGGACTCGAATTTGTTCCGACTTTTTTTTTACGTCCATCGTAGAGGCTGCCCAGACACTAGTTTCGATTTTCGATATGATGCCTGTTTTTTCGAGTCTATCTAGCTCGCTATTTATTTTGTCTAAACTGGCGAACGGTACGTTCCGTTTTTTCTTAAACACCAGTGTTGCATCTTTTTTTAGCTCGAACGAAGCTTTAAATTTATTGCATCTTCCCAGTCCATTAGTAAATATTTCTGGGAATTTCTTTTTTTAGATCGTTTTTCATATTTTCTGATGTTGTGGTGCAACTAGTTATTTTTCTACAAAAAGCGTTCATTGGTTTATCCCAAAGATTGAATTTTTCAATCCAGTCAATTCCCAGTAAGTTCTCGTTTTCTTTAATTACAAAGATTTTTCGCAGTCTGTTTCGAAAATATCTTCATACCTCTTGAAGTATGCATCAAAAGTTTTATCCTCTTCCGGTACGTATGTGAACACATCTATGCTGTTAACAATTGTTGCGTTGGAGAAGGTTGTATTACTTTCTTGTATCGAATAAGCTGTTAATCTTTCTAATAGTTCTTTCTGTTCAAGTTGCATCTGCGCGAACCTTTCTTCTTGCCTTTCTAGGCATTTTATGAGTCGTTCATTTTGTCTTTCGTCTCTTTTTGCATATAGCGCTTGCTGTTCTTTTTGTAGCATCTGCTGGTTCTGCATAAACTGTGTCATTATTTTAGCAAATTCCTCCATCTTTTTTTTTCAAAAATTAGAAAAATCAGTCTACTTCACTAATTCACTTTTTACAATAACTACGAACAACCGTTTTTAAGTTCGCTTTTTTTTCTTTTTTTTATCAACCGAATTCTATCGATATATTATTTTTCGCGTTGACTCTTTCTTTTTCCTCTTTTCTATTGAGGGATAAAAAATGTATTTCATTTTTTTCTTTTAATCCGTTAAGTTTTGTTTATGTACAAGAAAAAAATCCTTTCTTGGTACAGCTAAAAAAAATATCACTTTTCTCCTTCAAGACAATTTGCATAAATTAGTTCACGGTGTACTGGCGAAAACACCTTTTTTTTTCTTTGACTTTCGTAGTCACTTTGAAATGGTTATTGGTATTTTGCTAGCGGAAACACTTTTTTTTTTCGACCGTGATAACTTTCTGCGCAAATTATTTTTCGAATATTGTTGCCGTGTCTAAGAGTGAATTCTCGAGTAAATCTTTTTCAAAATCCTCGATTTTACTGTTGTGTTCAACAGTAGATTTTTTTTCTTCGAGTACGTTTTTTTTTCAATCTTTCATGAGTAAGTATTTTTCGTACACCACTGTTGAGTTTATTAGTGGATTTTATCCTGCGTAAGTCTTTTTTCGAATTCTCGACGCTGCTGTTGTGTTTTAATAGTGAATTTTATCCCGCGTAAGTCTTTTTTTGAATTCTCGTCGCCATTGTTGTGTCTGCACAAATAATTAACAAGAACACGGAAAGTAAAGGTATACAATAATATATTAGGGAGAAAAGTTATATACATATTTGTCACACCAAAGAGAGGCAGCGTGAAATCGTCAGTGACCATTAACTTTTAGTTAAGACGCAGTAGTATTAGTTGGGAGAATTTCTTTGGTTGTTGAAGACATGGGGCGTCGTCCTCATATTGAGAATCCCCACCCCATGTGGGGGCGAATATAACACCAAAGAAAGGCAGCATCAGACCATTAGGGTCGATGTGACGCTTTTTTTAAATGTTAGTATTTTATCCCGGGCAATATCGGGTAATCGAAAGATAGATGTTAAGATTTTATTCCGGACAACACCGGTTAACTAAAAGATAAATGTTAATATCTTGTGCCGGGCACTACCATAGAACCTTGCTGGCTTCAATTCTGACAAAGTATTTTTTTTCTTTCTTTAAAGCAAAACAATAATAATGATTTAGTCAAAATGGACAGAATGATAACTTCAAAAAAAACATACGTTTTGTTTTCAAGTTGAGCGATGGTGACAAATTCCGATACAGTCATATCCAGTGCAAAAAAGGGAAATATTTTTTTGCTTTGATTGCTTTGAACTAAAAACTACACACACACACACACACACACACACACACACACACACACACACACACACACACACACACACACACACACACACACACGTAATTGTTGGCGTCACAAAATATATTTGTGACAAGATCAAAACAAAGATAAATAATTTCTTTGGAGTTAAAATTTCACACACGCATTTGTCGGCTTCAAAGAATGTTGTTTCGAATCAAATATTAAATGATTTGGTGTGACTCTGATAAAACCATTTGAACCCAAAGTGACCTTCCTAATGTTTTTTATTCTCAAGCCGAATCGCAGTTGTGAAATTTAAATCAAGAGATTTTTCAATTTTCAATAACATATTTTGTCGAGATGTTGACAGAATAATAAATGGTCCATTTCCTTTGATAATGACAAGTGTCACATCTAAGGGCAGAATTCACGAAGCATTTTTTTTCCCTTGGACGCAATTTTCTTACTTACGCGGTTATCGCGTATTACGCAGTTAGGAAATTATCCAATGAGAGAAAACTGGTGATTTTCCATTGGGTTTTTTTTGTTGATCGGGGAGGAGTTAGAATTATTCTTGGATTGTGGGAGGTGGCCAATTTTTGGTCATCAGTCAAATTATCCAATGAGAGATAATCAGACGATTTGGTTATTGAGCATTCTGATTGGTCGGGAAGGAATTGGTAATTGTTGCCCCGCCCAGTGCTGTACTATATAAAGACCAAGAAAGTCAGAATTAAAACAGAAAGATTCAGATACAGATTCAGATTTAGAAGCAGAAGAGAGAGTCAAGCCACCTCACCTCTCCTCTCTCTCTCTCCCCCCTTGCCTATTGCCGTTAACTAAAAAGGGTTAAATTAATAGACTTGCGAATTCCAGATTCAGAAAGACAGAAGTCGGAGCAAAACAGAGCGAGTCCGAGAGTCAAGTCACCTCACCTCTCCTGTCTCTCTCTCCCCTCGCCTATTGCTCGATAACTAAAAAGGGTTAAGTTAATAGACTTGTGAATTCCAGCAAGTGGAAGCCCCACTTAGAAGTTTAAATGCTTGCTTACAAACTCATACTCCAAACTGTATATATGTTTGTATATATTTATTTTATGGTTTTCTTTTAATACATTTATATAACCCAATCTCCGGAGTCTTTGTTATTCAAAATTCTTTGATGTGCTGATGTTTCATTATTATTTTTTTTTACTTGTGAAACTGCTTCCGTAAACGAGCACCCGGTATCTCCGAAGATGAAATCTCTAGACGATCACAGAAGATCTGGCCTTGTGGACATTGCAGCAAAGACGATTCCACCAACGCACGGAAGAAGGGCTTGCTGGGTGACGTGACGTCACGGCGCGGTTTCATATCTTTACATGTCTTCAGATATACTTCAGTTGGAGATATTACGGCAGGTGGCGTGTTGTATGTCTTACTGGAGGCAACATAGGCGTCTTGCCTATTTGGCGGTCGTTGCAGAACTCTCCCGGTATTGGTGATTGATACCTTTATATATCTCACTCACCTGCCTATGTTAATTAGTGGTCGTCTCCACAACAGATAGCAAGGT
>NC_136498.1:82673195-82808195 GCF_053919585.1 Euprymna scolopes | reverse complement strand
GTTATTTCCCTTGCTAATTTTGATTTTTGTGAGAATTGAAATCTATTTATTTGTTAAACTATAATGAAGTAAAGTGTCATTTACATGATACAAGAATAATAAATGAAAATTGAATTAAAGTTTGATATGCCATTTTAAATACTATTTAAGTCTAATTTGAAAAATCTCCTTATAACCAAATATTTATGATATAAACTGTTATCCTTATTTATATAACCAAACATTTACAAGATTTAGTAACATCTCTATCAAACAATAGAATCAAAATTTTGTAATGTAGATTTGAACATTTGTAATTATTCGTATATTTGTTTTCCTTTCGGCAAATAAAGGAAATCTATCTTAGTTGATATTGATAAAATCTGGCCAGAGAATAATTTTATTTGAGAAGCCATACCAATTCAAATCCTTACTCAATTTTCATGTGAGACTTATAATAAAATGTAGCAAAATTTTATAGTGTGTTTATTAAACATATAAATTTGAATAGATTTCAATTATTTCTGAGGGCACATTTGCTGAGGGAGCATATTATCTGAAATTGTATGGAATGAAATTATTTACAGAAGATTTGAAAATATTTTTTAGAGTTTAATCATATTTTTTTTGTCAAGAGATTTTATTTTATTACAACATGCATTGATATATTTTAATTATTAGATTGTAATCAAATTTTAAATAATTTGCAAAAATTTTAAAGAGATGACAATCTGTTGGTATGAAGCCCTGGGAATATGCTGAGTAATGCAGAATTTCCGAGCTTCCTTTTCTAGATATTGTTTTTATTTTATTTTGGACAGTGCTATTCTTCGTCATGATACCTATAGACATCATACTGCACAATAATAAAACAAAGTTGATTATTCCCGTCTTACTTTCAACACTATATGAAAAAAAATGCGGCAGTGTCTATGCAAATTTTTTACACTCACCATTTCCATTAAATATTGCAGTAAGTTTTTGTACAAGAATACGCACATTTTGTCACCATTTAATAAACATCATGATTTGCCGTTTTAGCCTCACTCTCTCAGATAAGTAATCCCACATAGGTAGTAGAAAATATTTCACCCTCATTAAATTTATACTTCTCATGGAACCTGAAATCACCAGATCTTTTTATGGCCATGAATACCCACATGTCACCAAAAGAAATTATTAACTTGTTAGATACAGTCATTTACTACAGAATAACGTATGCCTAGAAATTTACATTAATGACCGTTCCTCTGCCTTACTTGGTTCTATGTAATAATGAATACACCACCACCAGCAGTAGGAGCTTGTTTTTCGAACACGAAAAATACAACATATGCGATTTATCATACACATAACCAAACAAACTCGATACTTTGCTGTCAAAACTCATTGCTCCAAAACTCGATACTTTGCTGTCAAAACTCGCTACTTCAAATCCGACACTCTGCTGTGAAAACTCACAACACCTAAACTTGACACTCTGCTGTCAAAACTCTAATATCTGCAATCAAAATGCTGTAACAGAGCGCATATAAGCACATGTGAGAAAATCTGCAGCAGCTGTATGTTAGTTTGCTAATGAAAATATTAGCAAGAGCTGCTGTTAAAGCACCTATGCAAATTAGCAAGTGTGCGCCAGTTTGCATCACAAGAAAAGGAGAAAAGTACAGAACGTGGTCAAAGAGAGAAGCAAGTTGTGTGCTGGGGAAGATGAACGTGTAAATACAAGGGCGAGAAAGCACCGGCTAGTGCCAGCATGAGGTGGCAACGACAGAAATTTTAAAAAAACACTCGTTTGTGCGAAAATCTTTGGAAATATAATTAAATGTGTTGTTTTGAAGGGTCCATGAATAATTGCATTTCATTTGCACTTTAAAAAATGCTGATTTTAATTTATTTGTTTGTTTGTTTGTTTGTTCCTACGATGATATACTGCCTGAGACTCTGAAAAGTCAGGCTTTTTATTCAAAGCCGGAAGCCTTACATTTGCATATCAGGTGACAAGATCGCAAAGATATAGTAACACCAGCCATTTTTTCTTTTCTTTTCGTTTGCCAACGAACACTACAGGTTGTATAAAAACAGGTCTGTACCAATTTTTTAAGACATTTAATCACACGCTCCTTAGATCTTCAAGATCAGTAATTGGTTTTCTATTCCATCATCCAAGCTGGGCATCTTCATTTGCAGTGTGATCGCCACAGGACTTCATCAACTTCCTCTTCTGCTGATAAGGAAACTCTTTGTATGTCTAAAATGTGGCATGGCATTTCATCAACTGACACATTTTTCTTGGAAACTACTTCAGTAACTGCTCCTTTGCCTCAGTGGGTTGTACCACGGCCACCGAGAGTAAGAAGAAGGCCTGTTAACTGAAAAATGTTTGCAAGCAATGTAGGTAAGATTTGTCAGACTGTCAGTACTATATGAGGGCCATTTGAAAAAGAGCAATAAAACATTATTAAAAAGAAAAAAGAACACAGTTCGAAAAAATAATTAAAGAAGCATTAAACACAAATATTTTTTGGCCTTCGGAACAAGTTCACAGTATAGTATCTGTTTTGATGCTACACTTTACCTTTTCTGCCCTCGGTGGAGGAGAAATCTTTCATTACTGATACTTTTTTTATTTTTGTTCCTATCCAGCGTGCCCTTTATTGGGAAGCTGGATTTTGCCCACAATATTATATGTTGAAATATTTGAATAACTATTAGTTTAAATACAGAAATTATATTTAAAGTTTTGGTTTTCTGTTCTTCTCTGTCCATTTTTTTTCCACATGCTTTTCATCAAAATGTGTAGCGTATTAGTTGTCTCACAGACCATTATCAGTGATCGCTCACTGGCAGTAACCTGTGGTGTTCCCTGAAGACCAAGTGACAACAAGTCTTCCCAGATTTCCAGTATTCTCCACCTCTTGACCCCTTGTGCAGATGATGGCAAGTTATCGCAACAGCCGTTGTCACTGATTTCTCGTTGGCATCGGCCATTGATGTTTCCTGGGGTTTGGGTGACAAAATACCAGATTTGAACTGCACACTTCCAGTAGAGATTTGGTTAGTACTCTCCCACCTCGGTCTTTCCATCCCTCCTGAACCTTCACAACTAGTTGGAGTGGCACCATTCGATGTCATCTACACCAGTTTTTGTATCATTATTACTATTATTATTATGATAATAATAAGGGTGCTTGTGCAGTGTACGCATGTGTATTTTAAATATTATTTCCAAGTTAAATTAAATTTTGGGTTTGTATAACTGTATACATAGAATCGAAAAAGTTGTCAAAAAACAAATATATAACAAATAAATGTTATCAAAGGCAAGATAAGTTACTCTTCTACCTAACTGGAAATGTTTTTAGTGGTTTTACTCACTTTAAAACGTGTAATCGCTTTGAAAATCATACAATGTTTATCGATATATTTTATTTGTTATATATTTGTTTTTTTGACAACTATTTCGAATCTATGTGTATAGTAAAACAAACTCATCATGTAAATTATTTACAGTTAAAATATTATAAAAACAAAAACTTGAAGTTTTAAATATATTTCAAAGAAATAAATTATGTCCGGTGCTAAAATATTGAAAATTCACCGATCGTAAAAAACAAAACTGCTGTGAAAAATGCTAAGTATATTTAGAAATACTCAGTGAAAAGTTTTATTTATTATTAAAAGAACGGACTCAAAAATATTATATAAAATTGTTTGTTTTGTAGTATAAAAAAAATAAATAAAATGAAATATTCGACTTTCTCCAATAGAAATTAAAGGTTCAAAAACTAGTTCACTTACTATATTTTATTAGATTAAAATTCTCCCACCATGCAATTATAATAATTATTTTCCAAATGGAGAATTGTTCTTTCTCTTTAAAACATACATGGACAATCGGTAACACATATTGATAGCCATGGACAATCGGTAGCCATATTGTTTGCCTATTAGTGTGACCACGTGGTTGAATACTGGAAGCTGTCTATACCTACAACTTAATCATGAAGTGATGTTACGCTGTCATATGCATCGGCCTTCTTCTTACTCTTGGTAGCCACGGTTATATAGTGAAAATTATGTGGTTTCACACACATCTCTTCCCCACTGTGCTCTCCACTTGTGCCTATTCCAATCTCTCCAGTATGGCTAGCAAATGTCGCCATTGTATGTAAAATCAGATCGATGTGGCATTGACGTTTCGTCTTTATTAGTTTTCGGTGCCATTTTATACCAAAAGATACTTCCAGGATAAAATTTAGCTTTTTGCTGCTACAGCTTTTATAGAGATTATCAGATGCTTCTCTATTATTCCATTGTTACTTGGACAGTATGTTGCCTAACACCTAACTTCTCACCCAGCACTCTAAAGATTTCTGAGTGGAAGGGCATACTGTCATTCACTGCTAGCTCCCTTTCAATGAACACCTCTTTAGCAACTTTCTTTACCTCCTCTATTGTTTCTGTTCTAATTCTTCACCATATTGCTACTCTTCCAGGTCCACAATCAATCATAGTTAAATGCTGTTCATATTAGTAATGTGTGATATAAATTACCAATTCTCTGTTACATGCAGCTTCCCTTTTTGTGTTTGGATGGTACGACATCAGTGAATTGACACTGCTTACATTGCTCCATATTGTACGTTTTGATGTTAAGGTTCACTTTCCTTGTTAGGTACAAGGTTCTTTCCTTCCCACATTGATGCATATTATGCAGGTTCTTCAGATCTCTCACCGCACAGCACACCAAAGTTCCTTTTCCCGTAGCCAAGCCTTCTTCACTCTGGTCAGTCCATCTACTTTGTTTTTCTGCGATGAAACCAATGTGACAATTACCTTTAGTTCGAATTTTCTGATCAGGTCTTCAAGTTCTCGAAGCCAATGCTCAACTGCCCCTTTTGTCTTGCACTTCTGATTTAATCCATGATGCTACTGTTGCTGAGTCCATTTGTACGTCCACCGTCTGTAACTCCCATTTCAACATTTCAACATTGATGTGGTCACTATCATCTTTTTTCATACTCAAAACAGCTTCTTTGGTGTGGCACGCCACATACTTGTTAAACTTCTGGCAGTCCAACCGACAGGGCCTGGGTTTTGTTGGTTGAAAAGCATTGCTATTTGTCACATTTTCTGCCATTCTAGTTATGCACTGATTGCCGAAATTCGCCTGGCCCTTAACAATTGTAGCCTATTCTAGTCGGTCTATAACATTTTATGACACTTTATCTATAAATAATTTATATCTAATAATAATAATCTAATAATAATCTATAAAAACGTAGATGATAAAATTCTGTGATATAAATCGTTTTTTGTTTGTTTGTTTCTTTGTTTTGTTTTTTTATTTTGTGTACTGTAACGTATTTGGTAAGCCAAGGTTATAATAGTGATATTGTAGAACGAAGAAAAACTGTCGGAGATAATGTGAAATTATGGTGAATGCTGCCGGTCTAAATTTCTAACGAATCTCTTGTTATTGTAGTCGATTCCAGTTAAACTGAGCAATAGAAAATATTTAGCTTCCAGCCATTTCACACCTAATTCACAGAAACTGAAGAATGCGATGCAAACCATAAGTAATTGAATGAACAAATCATTTTCTCTAAGACTTTGGAAGTTTCACAACTCACCATTTGTAAGCTATATATAAATGTCACACGTAAATAAATTTCAGACGTACTTAAATAAACAAAATCTTTATATATATAAATCCCTATGTATGTATTCATAGAATAACTATGTATGTAATAATGCGCTGCATTATATTCTTCAAAAACCACAAGAAACCAAAACCCCAGCTATTTACAATAATCAAACACATATTCAAATGGCAAAAGAAATTACATTACAGAATTTATGGATTTATTTAACAAGAGTTTAAGTTGATAAAATTATGACTCATGTAAATGTTTTTGTTTTTTTTAAATATCACACATTATCATTACTATGAGGTTAAAAAAGGATCAGTGTGTACGCACATGGGTAATCCCTTATGCACGCCTAAAACGAACAAGCTTAAACCTCAAACGCTTCAATGCAATCAAAACATAAGCTGTTACGGAAACAAAAAAATGTGAAAATAGAACCCACATAACTAAAGTTATAGGCTTAATTAATTATTGGAACATGTCGCACATTTAAATAGTTTAAAAATAATATTAATCAAATTTTATGATTATTTTATAAAGAAAGGATATCGTGAATAGCGTTGGGAGCTTTTGGATTATTATTATTATTATTATTATTATTATTATTATTATTATCATTATTATCATTATTATTATTAAGTAAGTTACATAAGCCATCATCAAACATTTTTCTTTGAGAACAACTTGTGGTATTATCTGGAGTAAGTGACAACAAGTCTTCTCAGATTTCCCGTACTCTCCACCTCTTTCAATAACCTTTGCAGATGAATTTGCATTATCGCAACAGCCGCTTACCATTGATTTCTCGTTCACTAGAATTTGGATGGGGATAAGCCTTCCCAAAGACTCAATCCTCTTTGCATTCATCCAGCGGAGGTCGAGCTAATGCTTTCTCTCCTCGGTTTTTGCACCCTCCTTGATCCTCTCGACTTATTTTGTGTAGTGCCAGTGTATAGTGACATATATGCACACAAAAATTGGGATGGAAAGCAGAGGTGCAGGGGGATTAACTTACCATCATAGCGTTTCAGTTTTCATGATGCCATGTGATGTCCCTTTGTGTTCTACATCTGTAGCGATTTCTGTATATCCAGTTTGTGTCTGTAGCTCATGACTGTTAGTCTCCATATTGAAAGGTTTTCGTTAATATTTCAGCTGTTTTTATTATTGTTATTCGTTGTATCTTCTCAGCCATCCCTCTGATTCCAATTTCTCCCATTTTTTTTTTCAAAGTTTTTTCTGTATTGTTCCTACTCCTACCATTAGTGGTGTTATCTTGACTTTTTTTTTTCAACTTCCAGATCCCTTTAAGTTCTCTGGCCAGTTCTGTGTATTTGCTCTGCTTTTCTGTTTCCTTGATCTTCACTCTGTGGTGTGCTGGAACGGCAAAATCTACAATCTGACAGGACGTTTCCTTCTTGTTAACAATTATAAAATCCGGTTTTCTTACTTGGATGGATGTATCTGTTTGTATATCCATGCCCCATAGGATTTTGTGACTTTCGCTTCCAAGTATTGCTGCCGATTTGTGCTTGTACCATTTGTCTGGGTATTCAAAATGCAATTATCTGCATAATTCTCAGTCTTCTGCGTTCTCCACTTCATCGTGTCCATTTTTCATTTTTATATTCTTTTTGGGTTATTTGCTATATTTACTTATATTTCCTATGTGGTTTATTATTCGTGGTTAATTCTAATCGCGTTACCTTGTGCGGTTTTTATTAGTGATTCAGTTTCCTTGTTTAGGTTTCATTTTGGTGCCATTTCCAAGTGTTTTCGTTTGTCTCATTTTTTGACTCGTCCGTGTATCTATTTATCTTCATATTTATCTTTCTTCCTCTTATTCCTCGTCTCTTCTTGTTCTGTCTTGTTTGTTGTTTTTTCAGTGGCTCTTGCTGTAGTAATAATTCTTTCAATGTTCTGCATTATGTAGTTTTTAAATTCTTTTTTATGTTATTTATACAATCCTCTATACAAACCAGCCCTCTTCCTCCGTCTTTCCTTTTCACAAAGAGTCGGTCAGTATCGTCCTTTATGTGTAGTGTATTGTGCATCGTCATGAATTTCCCGGTCTTCTGGTCGAGATGCCTCAGTTCTTTTTTAGTCCAACCTATAAATGATTCAAAGTATCTTACTAGTGACACTGCCCATGTGTTTCTACCTTTAATTAGGTTTTTACTATATTAATTTCGATGAGTTTTCTTGTTCTTCTGAGGTATTCCTTCCCAATCTTTCATTTCTGTTGCTTTCATGGTGTCTGCTTCGAGAACTCCCAAGTATTTGTAGCTATCATGTTTACCTAGTGCCCTCATCTTCTGTTGCTTCTAGTATATCCTTTCTCATGATCAGCCATGCACATTTTTCCATCCAGAATTCCATCTGGATATCCTGGCTAAAGATTCTGATTGTGTTTTTAGCATCTCTAATTCTTTCTTTGTTTTTACAGTCTTAAATCATCCATGTACATTAGGTGGCCCATTTTTACATCTGTATTAGTGAACTTGTATCCTGTTCGTCATTTTCTTAGTATAATGTTTAGGAGCATCATGGTTACGATGAGCAGTAGTACAATGGAATCATCTTGAAACATCCCGCTTTGTATTTTAATAACAGTTTTATGCATTGTCTATCAGCTGTCAGTTCAAGTTTCCACGTTCTCATTGTATTTTCTGTCAAACTGATAATCTTGCCTGGTATTTTCTACATTCTTAGGCATTATATTATCCATGCTTGTGGGATCCCTTCATATGCTTTCTTCTAATCAATCCATACCATGGCTATACCCTTTTTTTACTTTTTACCTCCTTTGGAATCCTTTGGTCTATATGTTCCTCGTTTTCCTTTCTGGCATCCATTTCTGTTCCTCGGAGAATAGTTTGCGATTATGAAGGGAATGATAATTTTTTTCCTCATGTATTTTCTACATTGTAAATGTGTTATTGGCCTATAGTTGCAGGGGATGTTTTTCTTTTTCCAAGTCTTTTTGCATCAGTGCGGTTCTACCTTTGGTCATTCATTCTGGCACGTCTGCATCGTAAATACATCTTTTCATGTTCTGAATTCGTGTTTCATGTAGTGTTGCGAATTTTTTTTACAAAAGTCGTCTTCTATTTTAAGTTGAGGTTAGACGCGTTTTGAATGCCATTTCAGTTGCATCACCCACTAGGTAAAGTCATCATTAACTAATCCTCTCTATAGGCAGTCTACTAGGTGGCTTTGGATCATTGATGTGGGTGTGCCATAGAAGCGTTTCAGATGACTAACGGCAGATGACGTAGCCGTACCAGTTGAAACGTTGTTGTGTGATAGAATTTCGATCCGATATCTACATAAAGAAAAATTTAGTGGTGAATGAGAGTAAAATAAAGTTCAAATCAGCAAAAGTAATGAGACAAACTGTTGTTTTTGTTGCTAATGATGTGTGCTCATGGAAGCATAAATAAACTGACATTTTGATTCATTGTAAAGTCTCATTGTTCTACAAAATTGTCTCATTATAAAATGATCTTTTAAATATCAAATCAGACTAAATAATAAAAAAAGAAATAGATTTGGAAATCTGTCTTTTTTCTAATGTGATTTTCTCTGCTAGATTTTGTGGCTTTAACCGCAATTCCAAGTCGATTGCACATTATGAAAACCAGGTATATAACGAGGAGCTTTCTTTTTATCACATTTAATACTCGCTAGTTTTCTCAAATTTATTTTATTTATTGGAAATTAAATAAGAAAAGTATTTTAGTCGCTTTCTGTTCTTTTACTTATCTTGTAATAATGTTTTGTCTTCCTATCTGCAATGCCCACAAGTTAAACAAAAGCAGCCTCTACTTTGTTTTGGCTTCCTAATCCATTCTTCTATTCTACTTATTGCTTAAAATGTCTATCAACAGCCGGAATACAAAGAAAGAGAATCTCTGCTTTTTTGTCACTTCCTCTTTTGTTTCTTTTCTTTGCTTTCATATAACTCTACTGGTTTAACATATATAAAGAATGAGTTTTTAATTAGTTAATTAAAGCTTATTAGTTCAATGTCTGTGCTGGCAGTATATTTTCGGTTTCTTTCAATCACATTTACTCTTGTAAGCAATCTATTTTGTTTTTAGCCGTTTTATTTTCAACGAAACTGAACAATCTGTTTAATTTCAGAGGGCAGTGAGATACATATCAACCTTGTGATATTGTTATATTACTTTTTAATGGCCGTCTCAGTGGTTTTATTTAAACTTGACCTGTTGCCAAATTGGTAGGTCTTAACTATTTGTACTAGGAAAATGACTTGGGGTGAATATAAGAACACAGCCATGGTGATTAATCATAAAATCAACTAACCCATCAGTTCGAGTAGCCATTTGCAGGTCTTCATAGAAATTTTCTGATTACAATTTCCTTTAAGATTGGCCATGAACAAGCCTTTGATTGACTATTTCAAATATACCCTCTATGATAACAACTAAACAGTTTCTTTTTTATCTCTTAATATTTCACACAAATATTAACTTGAAATAATAGTTAGTATTTCTGAATTATTGTTATTTTCTACCTCTATCTCCACTCTTTCTCTCTATTTTACTCTCTTCCTCTGTATTTCCCTCTCTCTCTCCCTCCATATATACTCCCTCTCTACCCATTTTCTCTTTCTATTTTTCTTTCTATCTTCTTATCTATCTTTCCCTCTATATATCTTCTCTCTCTTTACCCCTCCTCTGTCTATTACTCCATCGCTTTCTCACTGAAACAGATGAAACTATTGCAGCGATATAACATGAACAATACAAAAGGGAACCATCAGTTACCTCGTGCTGCCGTTTCGTCTGCTAGTTCTTCCTTCTCCACTAATCTGTTTTTATCTTTTGCTTTTGGTAATAAAATAACTTTAGCTATGATGAAAATGTCTGATATTTTCAATTTATTCTATATATAACTTTTATAGTTTATTTCAGTAGATTTTTTAACTTATATTTTTGTTATTCTCTACTAAGGTTATTGGGGGTTTGTGTTACTTGAAAATAAATTCTTCCCATTCAAACTACAAAATAAAACACAGAAAAATACATAATAGGTATTGACAAAAAGAACAATTGAATGAAAATTAATCAATATATATATATATATATATATATATATATATATATATATATATATATATATATATATATTGTGATGGGAATCTATATTGGGGTTTTAATACAGAAAGACGTTTCTGCTGCATATATATGTATATATATATATATATATATATATATATATATATATATATATATATATATATATATATATATATACTTCTTCAGAATATAGATATATATGCACATGTGTTCACCCCACTTCTTACCTTTCACCACTACCTCCTCTCCCTACAACTAACACCTCACCCCACTAATAATAATATAGACTTCTAATGATAAGGCTTCCACCAGACTGTGAATTATTTTCGCTGGACCCACAAACAAATTTATACTTGCCCGATTCGGATATCTACTCAGCTATGCGGATTACCCAATATACAACTTGGATCTTATTACCAAACTGCTGTAAAGAACCTCCACCATGAAATATGGATCTACAATTTTCATATCCACGCAATCTGGATCTACAATTTTCATATCCTTTTCTTCAAATCCTCTTGTTACAGGACTTCTGATTAATTAATTATTTTGACTTTGCCTTTCCATGTCTCACTGACTGTAGCAAATAGGGTACACACCTTTATAAATATTTGTTAATATTTTCTCTCCCCTGATGAGATGGTAGGCATCGAAACCCTATAGGTTAAGGAGATAATTTTCTAAAGTATCCTTTGTCTTGCTTAGAATAATAAAAATCTTTGATATGAAACTCAACCACTTCATTTGAATAAGGGTTTTTTTGAAATTCATTGAATCACAATTTAATATATATATATATATATATATATATATATATATATATATATATATATATATATATATATATATATATATATATAACTACTTAATTTACTTACATAAAATTAATATACAAAAGTATAGATTTATGTGTAAACTTTAAGTATTTACTTCAAAAGTGCTCAATACATAGGTAGAGTTAATTAGTTAGTTATAAAATGTATATGGCGATTAAGCTACACTGAATATTCCAGGTTTCATCCACTCTAGGATTCTTCAGGCTTATGCGCGAATTCTTTGGTTGTTTGGCGTTTTTATATGCACATCTTTTATTGAAATTTTAGTTAGCCAATCAGCTTTCTAGTATCCACCGCACCCTTCCTATCAGCCAATAAGAATGCATTTATCGGACAAAGGTCTATTTGACCTCTGGTTGACCTGTTCCTTTGTGTGCGCTCTATTTAGCCTAGATATTGAACTTCTTGATTTGTTTTAAATCTAGGTTAGTGTTTTTTTTAAATTTTTATTGATGTTAGTTTATATATAAATATATATATGTGTACACACATATATGCACATATATATACATATATATATATATATACATACATATATGTGTGATCGTTTATGTATATTCATGTTTATTTAATTTATTTATTTGTTTATTTTCTATTGTTTTTGTTAGTTTTAAAACTATTTTGTATCGCTATCCTAGAGTAAATCTTATCTTGTGAACACAGTTGTTTGCTATTTCTCTTCTTCAGTTTAATAGATGTTGGGATTCTTTAAAGTACAGGATAGCAAATTTTTTATGAAGGCATAATCTACATGGGTCGTCTAGGTCCCTACATGTGGTAGCTTGTTTTAGTATTTTCCATTCGAGTACCAGCGAATGTCCGCTTTCCTTGAGTTCCCAGTATTTATTCGCTAGTGTTGTTTTCATACGGTGTTTTTTATTGTTGAATGTACTTTTGTGGTCATAGTATCGAGTTTTAAAATCTAAGGAAGTCATACCTATGTAATATTTCTTGTTATTCGGGTTTTCTTTTGCAAATATTGTGGCCTGGTAAACTACGTTTTTGGTTAGACATTTATTTTGAAGTGGGCAAAGTGTGCGGTGTCTACAGTTGCATTTATCTTGTTCGTTATTAGTATTTTTATTTATAGTATGGTTGTGTAGTGAAGCAGAAAAAAAAAAAAATTAAAAAAAAAATTATATAAGACACATCTGTTCCTTCCAAAAGGTTGAGCTCTTCAACGTCCAAAAATAATTCACTGTCACAAAAAGAATTCACTGTCACTTCTTCCAACCGTCGTTTCACTCTCTGCGCTCTTCACCATGCTTAAAAAAAAGTACCGTTTATATGCTGCCCATTTCTCCACTTATGCAAATTGACTATCAACCAGAGCCATCTAGTTTTCCATTTCTCCAAACAGCCAATTTGCAAAGGGGGACAACTCAAACCACACGCCCCCTTGATCTACACGATCATTACATGTCAACCCATCACGTAGTCGCTCAACCAACATGGCGGCCGTCTCTCTCGCTGCGATCTCCGCGGAGCCTCTTCATGAACGTCGCTACTTGGCTTGACGTCGCTGTCTTCCTCTGATGACACCACTACCGGCCGCACATCAAGGATGTGTTGAGGGATGCCGTCGATAGATACATTGTTCGGGGACTGGACACTTGTCACAATGCCCCTCCCCCAGCGTGTGGTACAGCAAGCATCAGGCGGTTTGATCCACACTTCCTCTCCCACTCGCACAGTCGCTCGCTTCTCGCCTTCCTCTGCGGGTACCTGTGCAGTTCGGGGATGTCCACTCATACTTGAAGACTGCCCTCTGCGGCACTGACTCCACTTTTTGCCCTGACTTTGGAGCCATATTATACCAGAAGACAGCCTCTGGCAGCGAAATCTGGCCCCTTTCAGCTATAGCCTTAATGGTCCTGTGATGTCGCTCCACAATTCCGTTTCTGCCTGGTCTATATGCAGCCCTGAAATAGCGCCGCACTCCCCACTTATCCAACACATTCTCCATGGCAGCTGAGCGAAAGGCAGTTCCATTGTCCATTAGCACTTCCGTCACTGGACCCCTCTCCAAAAACACCTCTTCCAAGACCTTTGCAATTTCACCTGCATTTTCCGCCTTGATCTCCCTCCAAATGGCTACTCTTCCTGGTCCACAGTCGACCATTGACAGATACGGCCTCTGTCGATAGTGCATTACGTCTATCGCCAACCTGCTCCAGTTCTCTGCCACCTGAACCTCACCAGCTTCGTGTCTACTCGGCGCAGGGTCGATTGATTGACACCGGCTGCATCTCTCAACCACTGTCCTAATGGCCTCCTTTGTGATTCTGGGGTCCACCTTCCTGGCCAAGAACAAGGTTCTATCCACTCCAAAATGGTGCATATCATGCAAATCCTTCAGAGTGTCTTCATTCAAACAACATATTGCAACAGCCGCCTCATTTGGCGCCTTTAGCCAGGTCTTCCGCACCCTCGTCATCACATCTACTCTGTTCTTCGCTGAAGGAAGGATAGTGACCCTAAGTTGAAGATCAAATTCCCTAATCAGCTCCCTTAACATCATCAATCGACGCTTTACTAGCATCTCGGGAGCGCCTTTCATCTTCGGACTGGATCTAAGAGAACACAGTGGCTGAGTCGGTCCTCACCTCAACATTCTGTAGCCCCCATTTCAAGGCTAAGTTGATGCCCTTCATAACCGCATCCAGTTCCGCCACATTTATGTGAGCTACGTCGTCCTTCTTCCGCAACCAAGCAGCATCTTCTGCAGTAACACCACCTATCTCCAAGGTGACCCCCACTGCTATACAGCTTGCATCACACTACACAACACCTTCTGCACTGTTGGGTACATGCCAAACACCTCTCACTGGATCCTCCCTCTTCACCTCTTCAATAATCTCTCTCATAATGTCCACAGTCTCTTTATCAACTCCATCCTCCCACTTCGCTCCACTAGCTAGCCTTTTGATATAACTACATGCAGTCCGTAGCCATCCTATAATAGGGTAATGGCCCACCAGTCTTCCGCATATTGAGAAGAGTTCTCGCCTGCTCAATTTTTCCGACACCTCCGGGATTTTATTTCCCCTCCGGAACACTAACCGTCCTATCTGGTCCTTTCTTAGTTGGAGCCCTAACATAGCTCCTCCCTCCAACGATTCTGGGCGTTTTACAATTAGCCCAAAACTGTTGAGGTGTTTTACTACGTCCTCCGCAGTTGTTACCGTCTCATCCACCAAAATATCATCAATGTAGGAACTGGTGGCTTTTCTGACTGCGTCCTCCTTGCTTAGCACCGTTTTGAGGATCGCTGCCATAATTTTTGGTGCAGAATTCAGGCCAAAACCCAACCTAGTCAGGCAGTATGTTCGGCCCTTGTATCTGACCAGCTGGTATTTCCAGAATTCCTGTGAAATGTGGATCTGCAGGTATGCAGATTTTAAATCCACAATCGTCGCAGCCTTCTGAATCTGCCTCCACTCTCGCATGGTCTCTCCGCACACGTCCATCACATCGCCTCCTGTGTGACACGCAACGTGTACGTTCAGCTCCCTGAAGTCCAGTACTGGCCAAACTTTTTGTTTTGTGGGCTGAACAACCGCCATTAACGGCAGCACACCTTCCACCTTTTCCGTCCATGGTCTTAAAATCCCCTCTGAGATCCATTGGTCCACCTCCTTCTCAAATTCAACTCTTGTGCCTCCTCGCAACGTATGCTCATAGCATTCCACTCTATTGTTCAGTATGGGAGGTTCTCCCTTCCATGCCCACTTGACTGTCCATTTCTCACCATCAAAGTGTGCAGAGAAATCTTGGTTCTCTATCGTGCAACTTTTGTCTAACCCGGCCATTCCTATGACACCTTTTTCGAATTGCACACCTGCAGCCCCTTGATGTCCTCCAAATCTCACGGAGTTCCTATATACCATAACGCCCCCTAGTCGAGCAATTGCGTCCATCCCTAGCACCACATCGACACCCGTGACAATTTTGTTTATAACAATCGCCTGGATTGTTAGTGACATCCCATGTACCATCAGCCGAACGATACTTGTGCCATTGCCCTTCACCTCTCTGCCATCAACTGCCGTAATGCTGCTGGTTCCATTGCATGTGTCAACCATGTCTTTGGTGACAATTGTTGAAGTACAGCCCGTGTCGACAAGGGCTTTTGCATTTCGTCCATTTAGGGTCATCTCTACTTGTGGTGACATACCCTGAAGCGCCTTCACCGAATAAGTGGGGTAGCAACCAGCGCAGTGGCTTCCCCCTGTTCGTTTCCCTGGGGACAGAATCTGCTGACGTGGCCGACTTCCCCACAGCGGTAACACGTGACTTCCGGCTTTGGCTCCCTGCACTCCCTCGCCTTGGCATCGGTAGCATCTGCCAGAGAACCTGGGTCTCTGCCACAGTCCTCTCTGCTTTTTGTCCTTCACAATTTCCTGCTGCAGTTTGCTTCGTTGAGCGACAACTACGATTCCCTGCTCACTCTCTTTTTTCCTGGCCAGCACCCTAGTCTGTGTAATCAACTCCGCCACCTCCATAGTATTTACACCGGGCAGTTACTGCAGAGCTATAGAAATATGGTCCAGGAAGCTATTGATAAAGGCCATCTTAACCATCTGTCGACGGCCTCCTCCATTGAATCCTGCTAGTCCCGTCAACCTCCTGATATTGTTGGCATAAACATCGACAGGCTCTCCGGTCCACACCATACGGCTTAGTTTGCCATATGCCACAAACGGTCCATCGGTAAATGCTTCCTTCAACTTTTCCTCAATGGCCTCAACAGACAGTTGATCCTCCTCCCGCATCTCCAGATATAGGGCCAGAGCATCACCATCAAGATACAGCGGTATCAAGCTGGCTACATCCGCGATGTCCCGCAACTTAGCAACAAGTTTAACCTTGGTCAGCCAGATTATAACATCTCCCTCTCCAGAGAACGTCTTAAGCATTTCACTGCTGATCCTCTTTGCTTCCATAGTTCCCGCCGAAATAGCTTGTAGTGAAGTAGAAAAAAAAAAGAAATTTAAAAAAAAATTATATAAGACACAGCTGTTCCTTCCAAAAGGTTGAGCTCTTCAACGTTCAAAAATAATTCACCGTCACAAAAAGAATTCACCGTCACTTCTTCCAACCGTCGTTTCACTCTCTGCGCTCTTCACCCTGCTTAAAAAAGTACCGTGTATATGCTGCCCATTTCTCCACTTATGCAAATTGACTATCAACCAGAGCCATCTAGTTTTCCATTTCTCCAAACAGCCAATTTGCAAAGGGAGACGCCTCAAACCACAGGTTGTTCTTGTCCAAGGTTTGTTTATTATTATTATTATTATTATTATTATTATTATTATTATTATTATTATTTCTGCTAGTGTTAGTTTTATTTTTGTCATGGTGTCTACTTTTTTATTGTTTATTTTGTTGTTGTTTACATTGTTTTTATTTAATATTTTGTTATTATGTGCATTAATTATCATCTCTAAATTTTCGCAACAACTGTAGGACAACTTTAAGGTATTTTTATTGAAAATTTTGTGTAAGGGGTTGGTTGCGGTAAAGTGTTTTTCAATAAGATCTAGAAATTTCTTGCCACGTTTTGTTTTTAACATTTGATTGTATGGGGCCGTATACCAAATTATAGTTCTTTTTCTTCTATTTTTAATTTTATTATAGTTATTGGTGTTTTGTTGCTTATATTTGATATCGATATTTTTGTATCCGCTATTTTTTAGGTCTGTTTCATAGATATTGGTTGACCTGTTAAATGCATTTTAATCGCTTGAGTTATTACTGAGCCTACTTACGATCGAGTTAGGAATCTGTTTTATAATTGATGGTGGGTGATTGGACTTAGGGTTTACATATATTAGAGTAGCGTTATCTTTTAAGTAGGGTTCATATGTGTTTTTATCTAAATTTAACGTTACGTCCAGGAAGTTTGTTATTTTTATGTTAGCTGATACGTCTGCTTTTAGGCCTAATTTTTTCATTTCCTTGTGTATGATTTTCTTAAAGTTATCTCCTTGACTTTGTTGGAGTTTTTATTATAGCTAGTCCGTCATCTCTATATAAGCCGATATCCGTAGTATCAAATATGCTTGTGAACCCTATTTAAAAGATAACGCTACTCCAATATAGGTAAACCCTAAGTCCAATCACCCACCATCAATTATAAAACAGATTCCTAACTCGATCGTAAGTAGGCTCAGTAATAACTCAAGCGATGAAAAGAGGGTGACAAAAAAGTTTCCCATACGAATTCGTCGGATATTTAAAGCGACGGATTTTATTTTTGCTACGTAAAAACGCATGCAAATAAAAAAAAATGCTAAACAAATGTTATTTCGCTGGATTGTTTCAAGTAAAGCTAGAAATATAGCGTTCAAAAAATTAAGTTACAAAAGGACTGCTAAACTGTTGTTCTTCAAACAAAAGAATTGGGAAAGAAAACTTGGTTGATTTTTTTTACTAAGGAATATTTATTTAATACAAGCATAAATTGTAAACTAAATTCGTATGATGGATGCGAATTTTGAAGATTCTCTGTTGGAATTGTTCCAATTCCAGGCAGAGCAAAATCTCGCGTTGCAAAAGCAGCAAATTCAACAACAAGTAAAAAGAGAAGAGAGATTTAAACAAGCATTTGAAGAAAAAAATGCTTCAACAACAGAAACGCATTGAGGAAATATCGATGAAAACACAGGGGGAACAAAAAAATCTGGAGGCGACACATTTAACCAAAGCGGACGATCATAAAGCATTTTCTCAAACAGCTGTGTGGGCCGCTATTGAAAATTTCAATTATAACCCAGAAGACGATGTCACTTTCGTCCAGTACTATAGACGATATGAGGATATTTTTATATCGGATTGTAGTACCTGGCCAGACGCGACAAAGGTTAGGCTAATGAAATTGGGAACAGCCGAGCATACAAAGTTCGTGAATTTTATTCTCCCCAAAAAAGACCAGTTAGTTGAGCTTCCAAGAAACAGTTACGCTACTTATAGAACTGTTTTCTGCAAAAACGTCTCTTTTCCATAGGCGATATAAATGCATGAATGTTACTAGAAGAGAGGAAGACGACTACACTACTTATGCAAGTATAGTGAACAAGCATTGCGACGATTTTAAACTGGAGGAGTTATCATCAGATTATTTTAAATGTTTAATATTTGTGCAACGACTGGTCTTAAATAAAGACGCTGAGATCAGGCGTCGTGTTTTAAATAAACTCGAAAACGAACCGAATTTAAAACTACAAAACTTAGCGGAAGACTGTGAACGATTTATTGCGTTGAAACAAGCCAGTCGTGATATAGAGGAAAGCGGAGTGTCGCGTATTAAAAAGATCCATCGAAAGAAAAATTCGATTTCAAAAAATAACCAGAGAAAGAAACAGGGCAAAGATCCACCTTGACCATGTTGGAGGTGTAGAAATAAACATTGGTAAATGAGTGTCCCTTCAAATTCAAACAATGTGACAACTGCCACCAGAAAGGGCATAAAGCATCGCATTGTAGAAAAGACATCTGGTGGAAAAACATCCATTAAACTTACGAAAATTGAACCTGACGAACAAAATATCCGGAAATATGTACAGGTCAAAATCTTTAAAAAGAAAGTAAGGCTACAGTTTGATAGTGGGTCTGACATTATTAATGTACCGACATGGAAGAGGTTTGGGGGATCCACTATGATTAAATCACATAAAACGGTGAGAAGCGTCAGTGGCAAAAAATTACCTTCGGAGGAGAATTATTGACGAATATTTTTTTCCAGAACAGGACCGAAAAAGCAAGAATTTTTGTCATGCGAAAATCAAACAACATCTTTGGAACTGATCGTTCGAGAAGTTTAGACTATGGGATCTGCCTTTAAGCTCATTTTGCCAAAAGGTTGAGGATTCGAATGTGGAGGCAGAAAAACTTAAGAGAGAGTTAAAAGAGAATTTCCCAGACGTATTTTCAGGCGATTTGGGAAGGTGTACAAAAGCGGTAGTAAAATTTGACGTAAAAGTAAATGAACCGCCAGTGTTCAGAAAGAAAAGAAATGTTCCATACGCCGCTATAGAACAGATAGACGGTGAATTAGAAAGACTCGAAAACATGGGTGTCATCGGGAAAATTGATCAGAGTGAGTAGGCTGCACCAACGGTTTACATAAAAAAGAAGAGTAAGGAGATTCGGGTTTGCACCGACTTCGCGACCGGCTTAAACAGGGCATTACAAGATCACCATTATCCTCTTCCGAGCCCTGAAGAGATACTTGCGAAACTGAGTGGAGGGAAATATTGTTCTAAAATCGACCTCAGTGACGCGTACTTACAAGTTCCAGTCGATGAGGAGTGTTCAAAGCTGCTATGTATTAATACCCATAAGGGATTGTACAAGTTTAACAGACTTCCTTTTGGGGTCAAAGTCGCCCCCTGCGATTTTTCAGCAAATTATGGACATTATGTTAAATGGGTTTGGTTTCGCAGTAGGGTACATGGACGATGTGTTAATGAAAAGCGCTAGCAAAGAACAACACAAAGCTCATGTAAACAAAGTATTCAAAAGGATCCAGGATTATGGATTTAAAGTAAAACAGGAAAAATGTACATTTTTTATAGAGAAAATAAAATACTTGGGCAAATCATCGATAAATATGGAAGAAGGCCGGATCCAGATAGATCGAGTGCCATAAAGAATATGCCTGCTCCAGAAAATATTGCGTCTTTATAAAGTTTCTTAGGTTTGACAAATTACTACAATGTATTTGTGCCTAATATGCATAAACTAAGGTCGCCTTTAAATGAACTGTTAAGGAAAGACCAAAAATGGTTCTGGACACAAGAGTGCGAAGAAGCATTTTGGGAAATTAAAGAGACTTTAACGTCTGACTTGTTTCTTGCACATTATAATCCCAAGCGTGAAATTATAGTTGCAAGCGATGCCAGCTCCTATGGCATAGGAGCATGAATTTTACACAAAAAGGATCATAGAAAAGTGAAACCCATAGCACATTCATCCCGATCACTTTTGCCAGCCGAAAAGAACTACTCACAAATTGAAAAAGAGGCGCTAAGCGTTATATTCGCGGTAAAGAAATTTCATTGTTTCCTGCACGGTAAGCAATTTCTGTTACAAACAGACCACAAACCATTATTAACGATTTTCGGATCGAAAAAGGGACTACCACAACATACGGCGAATAGACTCTAAAGATGGGGTACCATACTTCTGAATTACAATTTTCAAATGGAGTACGTACCATCTAAAAATTTGGTCATGCAGACCGGTTATCGAGGTTAATACCTAAGCAGACAGAACCATTGGAGGATATGGTAATATCAGCCATTCAAGCGGAAGTTGAGTAAAAAATACGTTATGTGACACAATAAGAGAACTTCCAGTAACGCTTGATGAGATTAAGAGTAAGGCAGAGGTAGACGAATTTATTATACGCACGAATGAAAGGATCAACAATAACGAACTGGGTGAAGAAATTTATTCAATTTTCGGTAACGTCCCGTTATATAGCGACAGGGTCGTAATTCCTGCGACATTACAGAAAAGAATGCTCAAGGAATTCCATGTATGACATACAGGTATATCAAGGATGAAAAGCGTTATGAGCTCTTTCGTTTATTGACCAAACATGGATAAGGATATAGAAGCAAAAATCAGGGAGTATAGAGGATGCACATTAGCTATGAAAGCTCCTCTGACTCAATTCGGATCGTTGGCAAAACCGGACCGACCTTGGTTTAGGATTCATTTAGATTTAACAGGACCGCTAGATGGGTTCTACTATCTCATTGTTGTAGACAGCCTATCCAAATGGCCGGAAGTATAAAAATGTAAGAATCCCACATACGAGGTAACTATCAACTTCCTGTATGAACTATTCGCTAGGTTTGGAGTAGTAGACTGCATTGTTACAGACAATGGAACGCAATTTACGTCTACCGAATTTAAACATTTTTGCGAGGATCATCTAATCGAGCATATAAACATTCCGCCATACCACCCAAGAAGTAATGGACAAGCAGAGAAATTCGTTGACACATTCAAGAGAGCTATGAAAAAAGCTAGTGGGTCGCTTACCGATAAGTCAATCCAACAGTTTTTACAAGCCTACAGAGTCACTTCGAATGCAAACATCGAAATGTCGAAGACACCTGCTGAGGTTATGTTCGGAGGCTAGGTTAGATCGATTTTTCACAAGTTGTTACCACACCAGGATAGGCCAAACCTAAAAAAAACCGATAACAAAAAAAAAAAAACGTTATAAAGTTGGCGAAAGAGTATTCTACAAGATTCACAAAAATAATAAGACTTTGTGGGAGTCCGGCATTGTTGAGAAACAAATAGGCAACATGGTCTACATGATTAAGGGACCAGACTTCGTGCACAAACGTCGCACTAACCAAATTCGGAAAAGATACTCGAACAGTGAGGTGGCCAGATCGCCCGAGGAGGACACCATGGACACAGTGTTTGATACTTTTCAGGTGCCCATACCCGAGACAGCTCCGGAGAACAGAAGATCAAACAGAAAACGGAAATCAACAGAATTGATTAGGGTGAACCCAAAACAAAAACATTATTAATCCCAGACGGGATATTTTTAAAGGAGGGGGGGTGTTATACCGGCCTTCCTTGAACAGAGGAATTTACACCGATTAGTACTATAAATATTGCTAGTTATTCAAACACCGGTGAGAGAGATGCGACTGCACTTCAACTGCTAGCAGATATACACGCTTTCCTATCTTTGTACATTATTGTTAATACACTTGTTCCTTAACCGAACCTCGACTTGATTGTTCTTATTTTCACTGTTGTTCCACAGCACAACACAAGGAAAAGCAAATTCCAAAACAAAATATAAATACAGTTATTTATATTTTAATCCCAATCAAATGAAAAAGCGCAATACATTTACTGAGCTTAGGATAAATAAGAACAGATTTGTAAAATAGAATTTTACAAAAAGTTTTTTATTATTCGGCAGAATACTCCAAAGCTGGGTGCTCCTTAATCCGCTGAGTTTCAAAGAATGCTATTTCATCCCATCAGAGAAAAAGATTGTTAGCCAAATAATCAGAAAGTCACGTTAAGAGTTTTAGCATTTCCATGTATTTGCTGGTAGCTTAATAGGTTGAAACTTAAAGTTTTATGATTCGTAGTAACAAAACTTTAAAAAAAAACATTATGTAAATTTGCAAATGAGTTCATGTGTTCATTCAGAGTTCAATGTTACAAAAAAATATGACTCACCGTATTTAAAAGAAGTTCGGTGTAATGGAGTTAAAAATTTGCAGGTAAATAAAGCAACCGGTGTTCGCTTCAATGGTTAAAAAATGAAAAGCAAAGCGTCAGAAAATTAGGGTTCAAAGAATTTAAAGAGAGCCAAAAAACCGCTTCTATTTTGGCTGGGAGGAAAGTTGAGAGTGATTAGTAAGAAGAAGAAGAAGAAGAAGAAGAAGAAGAAGAAGAAGAAGAAGAAACCTAGGGTTGAATGTGGTTCATGCATCGTCATGGCAATGAGTGTCAGATGAGTGGAAATAAAGCGTACAGATAAAGTTTGAAATCTGGGGTCGTTATGAGGGGGAAAAAAGGATGAAGCTGATAAAGAAGGGAAATAATTAGAAGCCCCAATATCGACCGTAATGGCAAAAAGGCTAATAAAGGCAATGATAAAAAATTAGTGTGTGGGAATGTGTTCTTAGCAAGTAGGGATATCTTATATAGACAATAGATTTACGTGAATTAGTGAAAAGGACTTATTGAAATTAATTGAGACTACTTCGGCAGCAGTTAAAATAAAACAATTCACACATAATTGAAAATGGAGGCGAAGGGAAGGGTGAAACTAATATATATATATATATATATATATATATATATATATATATATATATATATACATGACGGCCAAAAAAACGGCCGTGTAGTTTCGGCTACACGGCCGTTTTTTTGGCCGTCATGTAGCTTCCTCAGACTTTTACAGAACTTGTTTCTGTAAAAGTCTTAGGAAGCTACATGACGGCCAAAAAACGGCCGTGTAGCCGAAACAATAATGTAACTTAACAGAAAAATACGGCAATAAAAAATAAAACGCATATTTGCTCTACAACAGTATTGAGCATTTTCTTCAGGTTTTTATTAATTACCATTTCTACTATATATATATATATATATATATATATATATATATATATATATATATATATATATAAATATACTAGCTGTATAGCTATATATATAGCTATATATATATATATATATATATATATATATATATATATATATATATACTAGCTGTACCCTGCCACGCGTTGCTGTGGCTCAAATTGGCTCAATGGAAAAAGTTCCAAAATGAGAAATACATGTTTCTTATAGGTTATAATTTTCCAATTCGTGTGGTTACACAGTATTTGTTGTTCCATTTTCTTAGCTGATGCAAAGATTTTCTGGTTTCGTGACTCTTGAATACGTAACATAAATTGTCCATGTGAAAAAACAGTCAGTGTGTAACTGTAAGCCACACAATTGTAAAGATTGTTCCCTGTGCTTTGTTGATGGTTATCGCAAACGACAATAAAATTGGAAAGTGCAATTTCCTAAAGTGTAATGATGTATCCGGTGGAATCATAGGAATGCATGGAATGAAGATATATTCATCTGTGAAAGGTCCTGTTAAGATTGTTGTTTCTATGTTATTGTTTGTTAATTTTTTCATTGCAAACCATGTGCCTTTGCAAAACTTGGATTGGTTTATATTTCACAACATGATAATTAGTACGCCAAATTTCACTTGCAATACATGCGGTGGCATCTCTGGCAAATATAGCTGTTGGATAATTAACCAGATAAAGCAGATAAATCTGCTTTCACAAGTGTCGATGGATTTGTATTTGACTACCTCACTTGGAATTTTACATTGAATAATAGCGTGGACTTCTTTGTAATGGCCTGCAAGAATAGATCGTTCACTTAGTCAAGTGGAATTCTTATAATTTGAATATCTGCAAAAACCTTTTAAACTAACTCTTTTTTTGATTTAATAAAATTACAGAAGTTAAAAGTCAAAGAATTTTGACCTTATCTCTGATCAGCTGGCACTTTTCCGTACCAATTTCCCACAAGTGATGCAAAAATTTATGAGCGGATCGAACAGTCTGCAACTGGATATGCATATTTTGAGTTAAGTTTAATAGCTTCACATGGAACAAAAAAGTAGAGTATTTGAGGCAAGCACTTATTTCACCTGCTGGTGTTGATTGAAGAATAACAGGTAACATTTGTCTGAAACCTCCTGCAAGCAATATTACTGCATTCCCAAATGGTCTGGCATTGTCACGCAAATCTTGCAAGGATCGACCAAGAGCCTCAAGTGATTTTTTGCGTGCCATTGTGCATTCATCCTAAACAATAAGTTTGCATTTCTGCAATATTTTCCCATATTGGATGTTTTGGAAATGTCGAACATGAGATTTTTGAAAAATTTAATGTTTCAAAGTAGAATAAATAATTCTTCTACTTGACAACAAGGTTGCAGGTATTCCTCATGCAGCTAGGGCTAAAGCTATGTCATTTTGTTACCGAATGGCTGCCAAAATCAATTTAATTAGAAAGGTTTTACCAGTTACTTCTGGTGCTGTTCAAGGTAGCAGTAATTTCCAAATAACTTCTATTCTCACAGTCAGTAAATTAGGTGACTAAAATAGGATCAATGTTTTGACATCGAGACTGAGGGAATTTTAATTTTTCATTACTACCAGAGTACCCTTTTTTTCGGGAGCTAGATTTTCCACACATTAGAAACCGACCGGGTTATCTGTACTTTCACCTAACAAATAAATAAAACAAAAAGATATTGTAAAATTTGAATTTAGTGTGAAAATACTATTTTAAAAAATAGCACGATAACATAAGTGCATAAGTTCCACTTTAGGTACTCCTTGGGCGTTGAGATCCATTGCGACCAGCATAATTATTTAATGGTCGCTCCCTTAGCCCCCTCCCCCTAGTCAAGGCTAATGCATGCGCACGTAATATTTTTAATTTACTGACGTTGGCTTAGTAACTAAACGATTTATTGATAATTTCGTAACCCTTAAACTCATGCCGGAAGATTTAAATTGGTTAATTATTGTTGTAATGAAAAAAAACAACATATTAATGATAAATGATTTATTATTCTATTCATTGAAATTTACTAATTGTTAAATAAAAAAGTAAACAAAAGTTAATAAAAATAGTTGCTTATGTGCGCATGTAAAAATGTTTGTAAAAGTGAGAAATTATTTTAATTATTTAAAAAACTTGGTATTTTTTTTTTTTAGATTAGGTACACCTTATAATCACCCCCCAACCTCATCATCTTAAGAACAGCTCCGGAATAAACACCATTTTTGGAGGGTGGAATAATATTTGTTTTCAGCATACCCACCCGAAAAAACTATTTAAAAAATAGGAGGGGTTCAGTGCCCGTTGCAGAGAAGTAAATTTATTTATCAATAAAAGTGGTCATTTAAAAAAGAAAATTGTGGAGGTGGACCTAAATGTAAATATTTACCCCAAAAATTATCCACTCATGTAAATTAAAAATGTATGTAAATGTGAGAAATTATCAATATATGGTTTTGTTATTTTTTTTTAATATTCATGAAAAGACAATAAAATTGGAAAGCCAGCGTAAGTAAATACATGAATTACAAATGTTTGTAAAAGTGAGAAATTATTAATAAATTTTTAGTAACTTTTTTTCTTTTAATATTCATAAACAGTAAAACGTTTTTTCCAATATTCATGAAAAGAGTTAAGCCAACGTAAATAAATAAATGTTTGTAAAAGTAACAAATTCAGGTTTAGTTACTTTTTATTCATGAAAAGAGTTAAGCCAACGTAAATAAATAATGTTTGTGAAAGTGCGAAAGGCAACGTAAGTAAATAAATGATAAATGTTTCGTGCGCATGCGTTAGCCTTGACTAAGGGGGGCTAAGGGAGCGACCATTAAATAATTTTGCTGGTCGCCATGGAACTCAACACCCAAGGAGAACCCACTTTATTTTTAATATTTATTTTCCAAAGGACAGTTTGAATAAATAAAAAATGAATAAAATGATGATTCTATCCTTTATTGCCGAAATTGGAGCCGCCATTTTTTTTCACGCACTTGCTATCCAAATCTAGGGGAGACATCATTATATGGCCGAACGATTGCTTCCTGAAAAGGAAAGAATAAATTTACCAAAATTAACATTTATTACTTCCGGAAACGTTAAATTAAACTAAAATTATCATTTATTACTTCCAGAAACTTGGTAAACCGATATTACTGGAGAAAATGAATCTTGACAAATCAAAAGAATGTTTAAATTATTTATTTGTTCGAAAAAAAAAAATTCCGGAAAAAAAAGTAAATAAAGAAAGTAAAAAAAGAACATATATCCATAATTGTTTGATTGGAAATGTTTCGATTTAATTAATGAGAACGGGAAATTTTTTCATGGAATATTTGTTTTAATTAAAAACAGAAAATTGAAATGACATATTCATAATAGTTTAAACTGGGCGAGCGCCATTTGAAAACGAAAACAAAACAAAAACATTTATTAGTTTTTTTTGTTTGTTTATTTTTTCGTTTGTGTGTGTGTGTGTGTATTTTTTTTTCGAACAAATAAATAATTTTACACATTTTTTTTAATTAAAGCAACTTTGAAAGGCCAACAACAAATTAATTTAAATTATTGTTTGTTTTTTTTTAACGGAGAAGTGGGTTTTTGTTTTACTGGGAATCGAAATATATTTGTAAATACATTGATTGAAAAGTTTCTGTAAAAAAATATAATTTTAAGAAAACAATTTTGAAATGAAAGCAACATTGGACTTTTATAAAATAGGTTTTTTTTTTCGAACAAATAAATAATTTTAAACATTCTTTTGAATTGTCAAGATTTTTTGTCAAATAAATAAATTTCAAGCAATTTTTTCAATAAATAATAAATAGCAACTTCCTTAATTTTACGACGCCCCAGCATATTATAAACACCCTAACCTACCCATGTTTAAACGGCTTTCGGAATGAACACCCCACACCTCCCCATGTTAAGAACAACGTTCGAGGTTTGTGGAAGGGCGTGTTTAATTTGAAAGCCCTTTTTAACATGGGAAGGTTAGAGTGTTTATAATACGCTGAGGTATGTCGTAAAAATGAAGCAGTTTAGAAAAAGTTAAAACAAAATTTTTTATGTAAATAATGCCGTGAAAGAAACTAAACAATTAAAACGTAATGTTTCATGAGTGAAAAGCCTTAAGATATTTAAAATTAAAAAATTGGTAAGATACATAAATGAATTTAAATTGAAAAAATATGGGATTTTTTTGTGCTACTGCAGAGAGTGATCCGCGCTATTTTTTAAATCGTATTTTCACGTTTAATTAAAGTTTTATTATATGCTTTTTATTCAGTACAAAACACCCTCCCTTCCCCATGTTAAGAATGGCTTTTTAAATAATAACGTTATTATTTCAGCACGGATCACTTTCTGCATGAGTAACTTTCTTTTTTTACTTGTAATTCGAGAGTAGTTGAAACGGAAGTTACCGGAAATAAAACTGGGCAGTCTCGCAGAAACGACTTACGAAAGATATTTATATTTTAATTAATATTTTTATAATTCGCAATGTTAAATTATTTTAATAAGACAGTTATGACTTTTTCACTTCACTTCTTTGAGTATTGTCATGTTAAGAACGGCGTTTGGAATATACATCCCAAACTCCTCATGTTAAGAACGGCTTTCAGAATTGCTGAATTAAATATTTCTGGGGCATTTGTGTTTAAATAATTTTTGGAGCTTGGACTTAAATAATTGTTTTGCATTATATAAAGAAAAAAAAGAGAAGAGAAAAAAAAGAAAAAAGACATTATTTACTTTGATAATCTTTCTCCTTTCGTTGGGTGTTGTCGGTACATCTTTTTGAGATCATTAATTCTTATTGTGTAAAATATTGTGCATATTTACATATATAATTCTGGGTGTTATGTTGTCATTTTTCATTTCATTTGCTTTTATCATATATGCGATACGCTAAGTTATTTTATGACGATTACTGCTCATGAATCTATTTTTTTATTACATTTTCACCCCAAACAAGGCAAATTACCACTTTGGTGTAGGGGGCTACTATCAGGGGCAACAACTACTGGGGTACTATGTAGGGATTTGGGCAGCAAGATGTCGGTTCACGTAACACTTGAACTTCTGCACGTCAGTACTGTTGGGGAAGCAGGGACCTGGAATGGAATTCCAGAGTCTAGCGGTTCTGGGGAAGAAACTATTGAAGTAAAAAGATCTTTTACATCTAGGGATCTCTACAGTGTGGGGGTGGGATTTAGCAGCCTGTCGGGTTTGTCGAGGGTGCTCACGTCGTGGGGGCACAAGTGATTGCAGTTCGTCAGAGCATTCACCACTAAAATACTTGTAGAAAAGGCAGAGGGATGCAACATTTCGTCGATGGGGCAGAGGCTGAAGCTTAGATGCCAGTTCAGGGCCTATCAGGTTTGCGACTCTCTTTTGAACCTGTCAAGGAGCGAGAGACTAGCAGCAGATGCACCAGCCCAGATGTGACAGCAATACTTCATACATGGGCGAATGGTGGCCTTATAGAGGTACAGGATACTTTCAGGTGTTAGTAGTTGTCTAGCACGGTAGAGAGAGCCCAGCTTTCCTGCAGCGGCCCCGGCAATGCCTTCAATGAAATTGTTCCAACTCATGTTTCTTGTGAACGTTAGGCCAAGGAGTTTGAAACATGTCATAGTTGTCATACACTTAATGACGGATAGACAATTTTTTTACTAATGCGATAGGCGATTTCGGGTTATATTCTAATTAAAATTCCTACTCGGAAGGCATCATCTAGATAGTTATAGTTCAAAGCATAACGTAACAACATCTATCTATCTATCTATCTATCTATCTATCTATCTATCTATATATATATATATATATATATATATATATATATATATATATATATGTTGGGAGTGATAGTCTGAAACATACTGTAACAATATACATATATATATATATATATATATATATATATATATATTTATATATATATACATATATATATATATATATATATATATACACCTATGAATTTTTTTATGTGTATTGATATTCATAATAAACCCCTTTTTTCTATTTATTTAAAAAGAAAATACAACTTTGTTATACAAGGGTCGTGGAATTGCATAAATTTGCCAAAGATCTTGCTAATTTGCTTATTCTTTTAAACATTAATTTTAATTAATACATTATTAGTTTTTCGGTTTTCTTATGGGATGATCATATTTAATTATTATTATTACTATTATATGTAATTATATTCATGCAGATATTCTACATGATTTATACTTGCGTAATATTTGGACACCCAGTTTATAGTAAACACAAATCTCTTTCTATATATATTTATGAATGCGTATGTATATTTTTTTTTAAAACAATGGAATATGCCAGGTGAAGGCACAATATGCGCAACATAATAGCTATTGGTTCATGTTTTAATTTTTAGCTTTGTAGCAAACATGTATTCATAGGTCAGGCATTAACGCCAAAGGAAAAAGTTCTCTCTTTACATCATCAACATTCTAATCCACATTTGTCATCAATTGAAATGAATGGCTCTCGTCTTCAGGAGGCCTCAAGTTTTGACAAGCTTCTGGGCTTGACCATTACTCCTGATCTTAAATGGAACACGTATATCAAATCTGTTGCCAAGGCCGCTGGAAAAATGGTGGGATCTTTCTATCGATCCAGTAGATATCTCACTGCTGATGCTATTCTCTATCTATATAAGAGCCAGGTACGTCCAAGGATGGAATACTGTTGCCACATCTGGGCAGGAGCTGCTAGAAAGAACTTGTCCTGCCTTGATAGAGTTCAAAATAGACTTCGTAGCCTCGTAGGAGATGTCCTTTTCTCCTCCTTGCAACCTCTATCTCACAGAAGAGATGTTGCGAGTTTGTCTCTGATGTATCGTTATTTTCATGGAAAGTGTTCAACTGAGCTTCAATCTATGGTCCCCCCTCGCCAAACTTTCACAAGAAACACTCGTCTAGCTGTAAACACTATCAATAATTTCCCCCACTCTTTATCTGTGCCTAAACCTAAACGTAGATTCCATGAACAAAGCTTCTTTCTTAGAACTGCACGCCTGTGGAATTGTCTTCCGTTTTCCTGCTTTCCGGCTGACTACAATATGGTTTTGTTCAAGTCTAAAGTAAATAAGTTCTTGATGAGCCGTTCCATATAAGTTATTAAATTTACCAAATTTTCATTACTAATGATTACTATATTGACCAACTTCTACTGTACACTCTTTAACCCTTATCCTTGAGTGGCCTCTGGGCCTTGATAATGTGGTGATGCCTTTGTAAAAAAAAAAAAAAAAAAAAAAAAAAAAAAAAGAAAAGTAAAATGGACGAAACTCTTCACACTCACAGGATGTCTATTCCAAGAGCCGTTCTTAATATGGGGATGTTGCAGGTGATTAGAGGAAGTTGAAGGTGTCTGTTCTGAAAGCCGTTCTTACCATGAGGAGCTTGGCGGATGGACGGCAAAAGCCTTTCTTAACATGAGAAGGCTGAGTGTTCGGCAACAACAACAACAACAACAACAACAACAACAACAACAACAACAACAACAATCATACTTAAAATTTTTCTACAAGACGAGAGGAGTATGCTTCCACTAGGCAACGCTGGCTAGCGGGTCCTGCTAGTATAATATAATAATAAGTATGAAATCTGCATTAATCAAAATATTATATTTAAGCGTATTTTACGACAAGGCAATGCCGAACTGCTTGCTTGTATATTATATACTTTTTGAGGTCGCACAAGCACTCGCTGCTATTTTAATTGAAACTAAATTTGTTTTGATTCATTTATTTTTTTTTAGGAGGAGTTTCAGCGCAGAGGAAACAAAAAATGTCACATACTCCTTTTTGGGGGGAGATTTCGTTCTTGTATGTATTTCAATATGAATTGAAAACTGCAGAGTCATTAGACTGGAAATTACGTTATTTGTATAAAACTTGACTGGCCATTTTGTTTAGCATTTGTTCCAATGTGATATCCTAACTCTGGTTATGGGGGTGGATAAGATCGCTTGACTGCAAAGAACATTGTTTAACATTTGTTTAAATTCTAACTGTTTATGGGAGTGAAGTAATAAGATCGCTTGACTGCAAAGAACAGATACTACACTTTGATCTTTGCCAAAAGACCAAGTAACCATATTATATAGGATATACAGGGGGCTTGTCAATATTTTTCGGACACTTAGAAAAAAGTACTTCAAGGTGGTTACTAGTGCCAAAAACTTTTGAGATTGTAAGTACGGAGTTGAGGAGTGAAAATCCACGACTAGTGTAATCATTTTTTTAGTTTGGCTTTGATAATTTTAGTTTTTTGTTATTTTTGCGAAAACTTGTGCGACACTATTTTCAGATATGACAAAAAATCCTATTATATTAAGAGCTATTTTTACATATATGTTGCTGTATGCAAATTTCTTGTATGATTGTACACTTCGCTGTCATCATTAGAATCAATTATCTGTTCTATTCTACTGGCAAAGCAATTAAGTTTAATGAGGTAAAATGCATTCAAGTCGTTTGTTTGGACAGAAGAAGCAGGAAGATGGCCTCGACATCAGAAGGATCGCCATGGATTTGAAACTGTCGAAATCAATGATCGAATATATGCTGAAGACAAACTCTGAGACGAAAAAGAAGAGAAGATGGAAAAAAATCAATCGGCAAGAGGATTGAAAGGAGAATGAAGAGGACTGTGACACGGCTTTTGACATTTGGAGAAAAAGTTACAGCAAGAAAAGTGATGAGAAATGTGAATTGGATGTAAACGTCCGAACAGTACAAAGAACGCTGCATAGGATTGGTTTGAAGTATGCAAATGTTATGAAAAAAATTACACTAACAAAGAAATACAAAGGAGCAAGACTGGAGCGTGCTAAAAGGTGGTTAACAAAGCATGTTGACTTTAAGAAGGTTATATTTACTGATGAGAAGCGTTTCAAGTTTGATGGGCCCGATGGATGGTGTACTTGGTCGAGTAGGGGTGAGCCTTTTGTACTAAACACATAACAGATGGGAGGAGGAGGAGTTATGGTGTGGAGTATCTTTGCTAATGGAAATATACGGTTAGAGTGGCTAAAAGGACGCAGAACAGCGAAAGCTACAAACAGTTGCTGGATGAGAAAGCCCTACTAAGGATAAGAAGAGAAATGGGGAATGATTTCGTTATACAGCTAGACAATTGCAGCATCCATGTGTCAAAACTCATGAAAGAATGGATGGCTACAGTGAATATGACTACTTTGGAATGGCCTGTAAAAAGCCCAGATTTAAATTCAATGGAAAATGTTTGGGAAATGCTTGTGAAACTTGTCTATGATGGACCTGAAATAACGAAAGAGGCTCAACTATGGGAACGAATACTAGATGCCAAAAAACAACTAATAGAAACACGTAGAGATGTTATTGTGCATATGTTTGATCATTATGAAGAGAGATTGATAAAAGTTATAGAGAAGAAAGGTGATATTACAGACTATTAACAGTTTTTCAACGATGTCCGAAAAATGATGTCACGTGTGTTTTGTAATTTCGCTACTCTATGGTACTCGGAAAGTCGAATACTAAAGTGTCTGAAAAATATTGCAGGGCCCCTGTATATACATAATCACCAAACTTGACAATTTATTTTTTATTAATGTTGATAATTTGCTGAGTTATCTTCCAGAAATTATATTATTTCTTTTAAAAATATGGCGTCAGTGGTTAAGGGAAGAAGAAACACGGGCATTGAAATTCATGTTGAAGCAAGGGTTGCATAATCACAAACCTTGACGGGCCTGGATATGACCTTAAACTATATCCAGTGGTGAGGCCCAAGCTTGTGGGCTTTAGGGAGTGTGGAGCCACCCTTTAATTGCCATTGCTCCCAGCTTCACTCTGACCCGGAGTGGTAGTACCTGTTAGGGTCCCAACTGTGGGTTAAATAGAAACCGACTTAAAAACAACAAATATAATCTATTGGAAAATTTTTATTCAAAATCTTTGGATTTGGCATTAAATAACCTGAAAAGCGTTGATATGCCATAAAACAAAACAACCAACCAACCAACCAACCAACAAACCTTGACAAATTATGTATTTATTTAGAAAATTTGCAGAGTTATCTTTAAGAAATGATACTATTTCTCTTAAAAATATGGCGTCGGTAGTTAGGGGAAAAAAACATGGAAGATGAAATTCATGTTGAAGCAAGGGTTGCATAATTTCAACCTTCACAATTCATATTATACAAATGTGAGTTAATCAACGTTTGTTTCTCTAAAGATTTTTCCTTATATATTTTAATATTATTCTAAATGTGAGTTAATCAATGTTGTTTTTTTTAAGTAGGGGTAAAAGGCAGAGGGTGGTAACTTCCAGTGATGATGTCATTCCTCTTATAATTGTAGTGTTAAGTGGGGGACAATTTGAGATTATCATCACATGGGTTGGCGAGTGTTTAAATGAGACAATCCTCCCAGACATTATCTCTTTCTATATATTTGAGTATGGGTGGGGTGATAGGCAAGCGGGTAACTTCTGGTGATGATGTTATTCCTCATCAAATTATGGTGTTAAGTGGAAGACAACTTGAAATTCTCACATGGATTGGAAAGTGGTTAAATGAGACAACCCTTCCAGAAATTCTCTCCTTCTGTATATTCGAATAGGGGAGATGATAGGCAAGCGGGTAACTTCTGGTGATGACGTCATTCCTCATCAGAGTATGATGTTAAGTGGAGGACAACTTGAGATTATCATCACATGGATTGGGTAGTGTTTAAATGAGACAATTCTCCCAGACATTATCTTCTCCTGTATATTCGAGTAAGGGACGTGATAGGCAGGTGGGTAACTTCCGTTGATGACGTCATTCCTCATCAAATTATGGTGCTAATTGGGGGACACCTTGAGATTATCATCACACAGATTGGTGACTGTTTTAATTAGCTAATCCTCCTAGATTTCATCTCCTCTCTTTTATTCGAGTAGGGAGGGGGGTCATAGGATAGGCTTACTTCCGTTTGTGACGTCATTCTTCATCAATTTATTGTGGAAAGTGAGGAACGACTTGAGATTAACAAAGTGCTCAATATCTTTGATAAAGCAGGTATTTTTAAGCTGGAAGAAATAATTAGTTTGACTTTTGTTATTGTGTTGTAGTATATGTTACTCAATGAAAAATGCCAATACCAGATAACCCTGCTAGTTTATATATAACTGTGACCTGTTATGTCACAATCGTAATCAGTATTTATTTTTCATTGATTTTATTTGAAAATTCATAAACTATGACATATTTTAAAGTCATTCCTCTTGCACCATTAATATTAACTCCTCTTTATTCTATATTATTATCTATAAATGCGATAGCGTGTATGTTATTTTCTGTGTCACGAAGACATCCGGGTCGTTTAATTGTTATGTAATTCCATTTCTTGTAATAAATAATTTTACCAAGAATTCCTCATAGGTTTTGGTTTTTGGCTTCGATTATAGCTGATGACACTTAAGTCATCTATTTTTTTTATAAATTATTTTACCAAGGATTCTTCATAAGTTTTGGTTTCGGTTTCGATTATATCTAATGGCACTCTAATAATCTATTTTTTTAAAGAATTTTATCAGAAATTCTTCATAAGTTTTGGTTTTGGTTTCGATGTTAACTGATGGCACCTTAGTAATAATCTATTTTTCTAAATAATTTTATCAAGAATTCTTCATAAGTTTTCGTTTCGGTTTCGATTATAGCTAAAGGACCTAAAGTTATATATATATATATATATATATATATATATATATATATATATATATATATATATATATATATATATATATATATTCATAAGTTTGGTTTCGATTCAAACTGATGAACCGAAATCGTATAGATATATTTTTTTTGTTTTAGAAATGGCAACTTTATAATTTATAAAAATCGATAGAACATTAACTCTGTAATAAACTATATGAAATCTACAAGAATCAAAATATCATATTAAAGCATGATTTACGACCTAACTATGCTGGGCGCCCTTGCTAGCTTGGATAAATATTTTTGGAGTTTTAACGAAAAAGCTACAATAATATCAGAGCGTCTTAATTTATGCTGAAAATCTACAGAATGCCAACATCAATATATTACATATGAATCAGTTTCCAGTGGAATTTCCACAGGTCCCGCTAGTTATTATTATTATTATTATTATTATTATTATTATTAGACTATTATTACTATTAAACTAGGACAGAAAGCTAAGGATAGACTTGAAAGGAAGTATAGATTGTTGGAAAAGGGAACCATGAGCGTTCTAACAATGTTGAAAGAGAAGATCCACACTGGTGGTATGAAAATTCAGAACTTTGTTGAAAAAAGTGTTGCGTTTCGGCAGAACAACCTTTTCCGAAACAATCAGTCTCAGCTGTATAAAGAATTAAATGGTAGTAAACAGGCGGGAAATAACAATACTCCAAATGCAAAAGATGCAAGGAAGTTCTGGAGTGGGATTTGGTCTGTCGAAGGGCGATATAATGAGAAGGCTGGCTGGTTGGTAGAGGTCAGAGAAAGGCTATCAGACATGCAGCAGATGAAGAACGTTGAGATAAACATCGATGACGTTAAGGCTGGCATACGAAAGATGACAAACTGGAAGGCACCAGGTCAAGATGGAGTGATGGGCTTCTGGTTTAAACAGTTTCCATGCCTTTATCCACCTATAGCTGCTGCTCTGAAAAGGGTTGTAGAGTCGGGAGATGTTCCTGATTGGTTTGTTAAGGGAAGAACAACACTGATTGGGAAAGATCCTGCAAAAGGAACCGATGCCGATAATTATAGACCAATTACATGTCTGCCACTGATGTGGAAACTGTTGACTGGAATATTTGTGGAGAAAATTTATGAACATCTTGAGAGTAATAGTGTTTTTCCTGAAGAACAAAAGAGGTGTTGGAAAGGCTTGAGAGGTACCAAAGAGCAACTACTAATTGATAAAGCAATAATGCAGGATACGAAGAAGAAGAAGAGGAATCTGAGCATAGCATGGATCGATTACAGAAAGACTTATGACATGGTTCCTCATTCATGGATACGTGAAACAAGATTGATGATGAAGGTTGCTGAGAATGTGGTAGGGCTTTTGGAGACAATATGGCTCAATGTAAAACGGTGCTGACAGCAAACAGAGAGGTGATGGCGCAGATTGGCATTAAATGTGGAATATTTCGAGGAGATTTATTATCGCCACTTCTTTTTGTAATGATAATGATGCCACTCAGCATTCTCTTGAAGGGAGAAAAACTGAGTTATAACTTTAGATCTGGTGACAGATGCCTCAACCATCTACTGTTTATGGATGATTTGAAAATATTAGGTGGAAATGAAAAGGAAATAAAGATTCTGGTAGAACTTGTGGGGACATAATCAGAAGACATTGGAATAGAGTTTGGGATTAGTAAATGCGTGGTGCTGGTGATGAAAAGAGGAGTAAAGGTTCATTCGAATGGAATAGTGCTGCCAAATGGCGAAATCATGAAAGAAATAGAAGATACAGGATATAAGTATTTGGGGGTGTTGAAGGGTGTAGGCATCATGAACAGAGAAATGAAGGAGAAGGTCAGGAAAGCGTATCTTAGAAGTGAAACTAATTGCAAAGTCGAAATTGTATGGAGGAAACCTAATGAAAACAATGAATGCATAGGCAGTCAGTGTTTTGAGATACAGTGCAGGAATTTTAGAACGGTCTGACAAGGATTTGCATGCCATGGATATCAAAACAAGAAAGGTTTTAGCAATGTTTGGTATATTTCACATTTGAAGAAGTGTAACAAGGCTGTATCAAAAGAGGAAAATGTAAAAGATTGTGTTAAAACTGAGGAGATGTTGTTGAAGGAGCATGTGGTTAGAAGTGGATGCTTAAGGTTGTGGCTAATGAAGTCGAGGTATGTGAGACTAAGGCTGATTATGTGAAACGTATGGATAAAGAAAGGGCAGAGCAACTGGCTAGGAAGAAAATGCATGGAAGATTCTTCCAGGATATATCAGATGTGGCTGATGAAAGGTCATGGCAATGGCTTAGAGCTGAATATCTGGCTAAGAGTACTAAAGCTTTTGTTTGTGCAGCACAAGAGCAGTCATTAGGAACACGATTGTTTAAAACAGTAGTTCTATGAGAGAAAGTTGCTGCAGAATGCCGGATTTGTGGTAAGACCTCAGAGTCAATTGCGCACCTTGCAGCAGGGTGTAGTGGACTGGCACATAGGACTCCGGATATATTGGGAGGTGTGTAAGAGCGTTGGAGTGAAGTGTGCTGGAAAATAGTTTGAGGAGGTGAGAACAAGTGAGGATGGCAATGTGGACAAAAATGTCATAACGACCAAGCAATTGGAACATAATCGTATGGATTTGGTCGTTATTGACAAGGTCTAAAAACAATGGCAGATTGTAGACTTTTCGGTACCCTGGAACAGGAATGTGAGAGAGAAGGAGAATAAGAAGTGGAGCAATTATGCTCCATTGGCCTTGGAGATAAGGCATATACACGGGGTTAAAACACAAATACTCCCGGTCGTAGTTGGTACACTAGGAGTAGTATCAAGTCGTCTGGAAGGACAATTGAAAAAACTACAAATCTCCGATGTTTTAGGCGGTCTTCAGACCTCTGCAATTGTAGGTACCACCAACATCCTTAGGAAAACCCTTGATCTTTGAAACTCCTGGTTTGAAGCCGGGATTAAGGGAAATCCTCTGGAAATGAATCCCATCCCTTTCCAGAGAGACGTTGATGAACGAAATCAGAATTATTATTATGATTATTATTATATTCAAGTAAAAGAAACTTATTATTCTGCTGTTTATATATGGGTTTGTGACGTGTACAATCACGTTTTTAAATCAGATGGTGATGATGCTGAGAAAAGAGAATAACTCTTTCTCTAAATGCTCATAGAGACATTACGAAATAGAGTGTTTAAATCAACATATACATTGATCACATTGAAAGAAATGAGTGATTATAAATTACTGCTAATTAGAAAAATTAAAACAGATTTTATTTTCAAATATAACCTAATCTCCAAACTTTAAACTGAAATTTTTACAATGGTCATAAAACATCATTTAATAAATATTTCTCAAATTTTAGTTGAGTGGGAGTATTTCAAATGGCCTTTAGGATGCATAATATGGATACAAAGTTCCATTTGAAAATTCAAATATATCTTTTATTGCATTTTAACTGTTGTCATTAGACAATAATTAGGTAAGATTCTGTTAATTAAATTCGTTGGTATTATTACCCATTTTAGAACTATTATTATCATCGACCAATAAGCAAATACTCCAAAACAAAAGACTGTCAAATGCAAGATTAACATTGTTGAGACAATCGACATAATATTGAAAATAAATGTGTCTTCCTAGAATTCGACATCGCAAATTTCTATCCATTAATATTAGAAAAATTCTTTTACAACGCCCTAGCGTTCACTGAGTAAAATACTGACACATCAAAAGATAAAATTCAAATTAGTAAAACGTTTGGAAGATCGGTTTTAATCAATAATAATCAACGGGTGAAAACTAGAATAACAACCATCTTTGATTTGGCGATGGATGCCCAGGAGTCTACAGATATATCAGATCATGTAGAGATATATATTTTATATACCCTCACAAATATAATCGATAATACTGATATCGACATCTATGGAGATGATGGATTGTCTGCGATAAGGGATTCTAACAAGGTAAAGGGTGAAAACTTTAAAATAATTATATATTTGGAAAAAATACTGTATCAGAAAACACGCTATGTGATATACAAACATCTGACGGTATTCCAATTATAGTACTCAAAAAACTTCAACCAGAACTAGCACCCATACTTACAAAACTATTTAAACGTTGTCTTAAGGAGAATTGCTTCCCATCACCCTGGAAAATCTCATCAGTATGACCTGTATTTAAGAATTCAGGCGATCGTTCATCCCCCCCCCTTCAGTACAGGCCAATAAGTCTCCTGTACGTCATGAGTAAGTTGCTGGAATCTGTGTTAAATAGAGAAGTAATCAATCATCTCAACAAAAATAACCTTCTTAGTGACGCACAATATGGTTTCCATTCTGCCAAATCTACAGCAGATGTGCTTACAGTTATATCTCATAGTATTAGCGAATCTCTCGACGGAGGCAACCTTTCTAGGGCAATTGCTCTTGACATATCAAAAGCCTTTGATGGGGTATGGCATAAAGGTTTACTTCACAAGATCTCCAGCTATGGTATAGCTGGAAATGTTTTCTCAATTATTAAATCATTTCTCTCTGATAGGTTCATAAGAGTAGTAGTTGAGGGGCAAAAATCAGAAGCTCACAGTATTAATGCTGGAGTCCGTCAGAGGTCCATCCTGGGCCCAACTCTTTTCCTGATCTACATTAATGATCTTCTAAATCACATCCTTACATCACTCGTAGACATTTTTGCTGACGACACTACCATCTATGGAAGCACATCTAAGACAGTAAACGACCAAGTTCTCTCTGATTCTCTCTCCTCTGATCTTGATCACATTGTACAATGGGGAAAGGAGTGGCTGGTTACTTTTAATGCATCTAAAACCAAGCTTCTATCTTTACATCATCAACGTTCTGATCCCCATCTGGCATCAACTAAAATGAATGGCTCTTGTCTTGGGGAGGCCTCAAGTTTTTACAGGCTTCTGGGCTTGACCTTTACTCCTGATCTTAAATGGAATACGTACATCAAATCTGTTGCCAAGGCCACTGGAAAAATGGTCGGATCCTTCTATTGATCCAGTATATATCTCACTGCTGATGCAATTCTCTACCTATATAAGAGCCAGATACGTCCAAGTATGGAGTACTGTTGCCACATATTGGCAGGAGCTACTAGAAAAGACTTGTCCTGCCTCGATAGGGTTCAAAATAGACTTCGTGGCCTGGTGCAAGATGTCATTTTCTCTTTTTTTTTTTTTTCTTTACACAGTGATCACCACTTATCAAGGCCCGTAAGCCACTCAGGGATAAGGGTTATTGCAAGTACATTACGTTAGTGTGGAGATTTGATGAAGTGTTTACTTAAGGGGGCGGTTCATTAGGAATTTGTTAACATTGGACTTGAAGACATCCAAGTTGTAGTCCGGTGGGAAGCAGGCAGATGGAACAGAGTTCCACAGGCGTGCACTTCTAAGAAAGAAGCTTTGCGCATGGAATCCACGTTTTGATTTAGGCACAGATAAAGAGTGGGGGAAATTTTTACAGTGGATTCGGCTAGACGGGTGTTTTTCGTGAAAGATTGGCGAGGGGGGACCAGAGATTGGAGTTCAGACGAGCACCTGCCATGGAAATAACGATAAAACAAGGATAGGTTCGCAACGTCTCTTCTGTGGGAGAGAGGTTGCAGGGTAGAGAAAAGGGCATCCCCCACTAAGCCACGAAGTCTATTTTGTACTCTGTCAAGGCAGGATAGGCTGTTTTTTGCAGCCCCTGCCCAGATATGGCAACAGTATTCCATCCTTGGACGTACTTGGCTTTTATATAGATAGAGAATTGCATCAGTAGTGAGATATCTTCTGGAGCGGTAGAAGGATCCCACCATCTTTCCAGCGACCTTGGCAACAGACTTGATGTACGTGTTCCATTTCAGATCAGGAGTAAAGGTCAAACCCAGAAGCTTGTCAAAACACGGGGCCTCACCCAGACGAGAGCCATCCATCACAATTGATGCCAGATGGGGATCAGAGCGTTGATGATGTAAGGATAGGAGTTTGGTTTTGGATGCATTAAAGGTAACCAGCCACATCTTCCCCCACTGAACCAAGCGCCATCAGAGGAGAGAGAATCAGAGAGAACTTTGTCATTTACAGCCTTTGATGTGTTGCCGTAGATGGTCGTGTCATCAGCATAGATGTCAACGAATGATTTAAGTATGTGTTTAGGGAGGTCATTAATGTAGATCAGGAAGAGAGTTGGGCCTAGGATTGACCCCTGAGGGACTCCAGCATTTATATTGCAGGCCTCCGATTTTTGTCCATCTACCACTACTCTTATGAGCCTATCGGAGAGAAATGATTTAATTTCCAGTTATACCGTTATTCTCTTCGCTGCAACCTCTGTCTAACAGAAGAGATGTTGCGAGTTTGTCTCTGCTTTATCGTTATTTTCATGGAAAGTGTTCGACTGAGCTTCAATCTATGGTCCCCCCCCTCGCCAAACTTTCACAAGAAACACTCGTCTAGCTGAAAACACTAACAATACTTCCCCCCACTCTTTATATGTGCCTAAACCTAAACATTGATTCCATAATCAAAGCTTCTTTCTTAGAACTGCACGCCTGTGGAATTGTCTTCCGTTTTCCTGCTTTCCAGCTGTCTATAATATGGTTGTCTTCAAGTCCACCGTAAACAAGTTTCTGATGAGCCGTTCCACTTAAGTTAACAAATTTAGGAACTTCCATTACTATCGATTACTATACTGTCCTTTTGACTGCTGTAAACACTTTAACCCTTATCCTTGAGTGGCCTATCGGCCTTGATAAGTGGTGACGCCTATGTAAAAAAAAAAAAAAAAATGAAAAATTAGGCCTAAAAGTTGACGTTATTAACTTGCATAGAAATAAGGAACCTTTTCATGCCACCCTCAATTTAGTAAAAATACGTATGTCCAATTTTAATTTTCATTTAATCCTATCTCCAAGAATGCTTTACAGTAGATGCGGTGTTTTTCCTTTCGATTGCATTCTAAAAAGCAATTTTGCTTTATTTTAGGAGGTTCTCAAACTCATAGAAATTGTAACTATTCTTTCTGGATATTTGATTTTTTGAAGTCTTATACGAATTCGTATTTGGTTTTAAATTGTTTCATAAATGTTTCATAAATGTTTCATAAACGTTTCATAATTGTTTCCATAAATGTTTACTACTTGTTCTGCTGAAGTGTTTCTGTACCCAGTTGTTCATTTCGTTTACGTAATTTTTCCCAAGCCGTTTTGGTTCGATGTTTGGTTTTTGTTTTAATTCCAGTAGCTCTTTCTCTTTGTGAAAGGCTTTCGTTATAGTTATATATAATGTAGAGAATAGGGTCTGGCCAACGAAAGCAAAGTGAAAATTCCAAAGAGTGAGGCTACCAGCATTTAGTTATTTTTAAATTATTTATTAATTATTTTTCAAAAACTTTATAATTTATAAATTAACATTTTCCTTATTTGGTGCTTAAATTTGATGTTTGTAAGCTACACGTGTTTCAAGCATAGTTTGAAAATGTTAGACCAGTTCTTTTTATTTAAAAGCTTTCGTGTGTGTGTGTGTGTGTGTGTGTGTGTGTGTGTGTGTGTGTGTGTCGTTGATATATTTAGTACTTGTTTATATTCTGTCATGATCATTTTTGGTGTATATATATATATATATATATATATATATATATATATATATATATATATATATTCTGTGTATGTGCATTTTGGTCAGTGTATCTGTTCTTGTCTATGTGTATGCATGCAGTTTATGTGCCTTTGTAATTTGCTTGTGTCCATTGTGTATTATCTTGTTGTGTTGGAATTTAGGGAAGTACAGAGGAGAACTGCCTGAAAAGTAACAAGACTGTTGCCATGAAGTTATAATTTATTAGTCAAACTAGAACAAACTGCACAGTTTTCACTTTAACGTAAACCTTCTCGAATCTAATGCATTTTTTCTATCCTTCTCTGCCAGAGAAATACATTTCTGAAAGAATTCTTTGATAGTACATCTCATTTTTAAAAGGAAATTTAACTGGCCTGGTCATTATAAAAATCCATATCATGTTTACTTATATATAAAAAGCATTTTGTCTATGTGTCTGTGTGTGTTTGTTCGTTATCTGTGGATACTGAAACAGCTTAGCTGATTTTTAAAAAAATTAATACAAATACACTTTGTATCTGGGAGTGTTCTTAAATAGATTTGGTATCGGAATGCCTCCAGTAAGTATCGAAATTTGATAATCAAAAAATTCTGATCAAAGAAGAAATAGTCTAATTTTGATCAAAGTTAACATCTTAATACAAACTCACATCGCAAATGCATTTGAGAAGTTTTATCACCGTACAAGCAGAAGAGCCTGGCATATAAAATCAACAGTAGGTTCTTTGATAAGACGCGTTTGAAATGAATGTTTTTGTTTAGTGCATAATTGATCTATGATGTTTGGCTTTTGCATTTTAAACTTTAATTTATGCCATTATATATAAAAAAAGTATTATAAAACCAACAATATACACTGTATTTTAGACTAAGTCACTGTGGGGAAGCATATGGAGTTTTCTCCTTGTGCACTGCAATGTCTCTGACTAGAGCAATTTGATTGAAAAATGGCGGATATTACCGATTTCAATGACAATAAAAGTGTGGAACATTCTTTGATCCTAATTCAATCCCGGGCAACATCGGGTCTCCCTGTTAGTAAAGATACAATCAGAAAAAGAGATTTTAATTAGCTCTGATATAAAACATTTGGAAGAAGTTAAATAACTTCATCTTATGAATCTCTATAATAAAATAAAGTCAGTTATTACCCTGCAACCTTGACTGCAAATCAAAAAGCATCATATGCTAGTCTTTTCATAAACCACTTACAACACTTCCTAATGCATGTTTTAAGAAAATGTGCATACATTTCGTCTCCTTACACATATTATTACAATTATTCGTATCTATCTGCTTCTCCCAAATAATCTTCTAAAAGAATATAGCAGAAACTTTTACTCTTTAACAAATATTCACTCCTATGTTACTTTCATACACTTTATCAATATACTATCGTATGCTTCTTTCACCGTTATTATTTAATTTTTAAATTTGTATTTTTTCCTCTATACAGCACTAGACTTTAAAAACAAATAAATCTCTTTTTTATTCTCCCACTCACTGTAACTGTATTCAAGATTAAAGAAATATAGAATTGAGGCTTACATACGCGAACTGCCATTCATTGTCAACAAAATTTTCTAGCGACTATTCATGTTATTTATTTATTTCATCGATAAAGAAGTTCTCATTCTTCACGTGAAACAAACAAAATTCATTATTTATTAAGATTTATATACTATATTGTGTCGCCTTTCTTGCATGCTATTCATCATTGTTCAAGACTCTCCTCCGTTCTTCTCTGTCTAAAATGTTTACTTCATCTTATAAGATTTTCGAGTTCAACAACATATGCTGAAGAAGGCCGAAGGTTACATAGGCCGAAACTTTGTGAGAATGACATTTAAGATGCGAATAGTAGTCCAAATAATCCAAATAATACAAATGGCCTACTTTGTAGAATTCATCATTGATGTGAACATATACTATATATAATATTTTTTAATATAATCGAATTAGGGTAATAGAAACGCTTTAATATTCTTATACACATTTGATAATATGGATAGTTTTGTAAAACATTATAATAAATATAATATAATATTCACAACGAAAGGTTAACAAACTTAACAAAATGTCGCATTAAATAGGTGGCGAGTCAACAAAATGAGTATTCATTGATGAAAGTGTCAGTTAAATTTGGTTCATGTTTTTTATTTACCAGAATAAAATTTCTTTTCACTGTCTCTTTTATTACTAAAATGGTCTTTTGTGTGGCCACATCATGCCATCTCATATCTTTGAAGTCGGCTCGAATGTCAACACTAAAGTGTACCTGGATGTGCTGAAAAGTATGGTGATCCCCTGATGCAATTAGGTTTGGCTTCAGAAGGAGTGCTACAACTTTGTACCTTTTTTTCACTGGCCTCCCCTCCTCCCCCGACCTGAACCCTCTGGACTACTTCGTTTAGTCATACATCAAGAACATCACCAACATAACCTCCCACAGCACCAAAGCCAGCCTGATCACGGCCATCTGCTAAGTATTTGTTGAGCTCCCGCCAGTGCTCGTGGAAAAGACATGCTTCCTGTTCTAGACCCGTATCGAGGCGGTGATTAAGGTTGAAGGCAGCCACACTGAATAAATATCAGCTCTACAACATATGCAAGTTACCTGAATTGATTTTACAGTTATACATGTTTAAAAATGAAGCTTTAACGTTGTTTTCTTTAGGGCGAAAAATTTATCATTACACCGTGTATTTTGAACAAACAAAGAATGTTATGTTGAAATATCGTGATACAATCTGACTAATCTAAATAAACGCGATGTCCTAAATAACAACGAAAGAAGGGGGATTAATAAAAAGTAATCATCTAAAATACGAAGCTAATATAGAAAGGTGTTAAAATCGACTGGGGAACTTGCCGGTGAATCAGTTCAGAAAAATTGTTATGCTAAAAAATGATAAATGATAAAAAGTTAATGGAAACATACCCCTTTTTTCTCAGGCCATATAATATATCTGAAACTATGCACATAAGAGAAGAGTGCAAATTGTCACACACACAAAAAAAATAAAACAATCAAATTTGGCAATAACTGATAGAAATCTTTTTCAGAGTTTTCGAGATGAGAAAATTCATTTTTCTCCACTCGTAGTATGATGAATATTTTTATTGTGAACTGTTGCAACTGTTGAGTGAAGAGAGGCTTAACACCAAGGTGGCTGCGCAATATTGATAATCAAAAAATAGAAAAAAATAGATTACGAATTAGGGAAAAATGGGAATGAAACTATCACATTTATAAACTTGCTATTTTTTAGGCACTTTTCATTACAATCTTTGAAACAAATACAAATAAAAAAAAGAGGGGCTGCTATATTGCGTTTAGTCTGTCTGGTTGTAATGGTTATAAGGTTCTAGTAGTTTTCAGCCTTTTAGATGCTTATTTTAGTGACAAAATTGTAAATGTTAAACTTTACACGTTATTCAATGAACAGCAGCATTTAATTAACCAATCTCTATTGACTCAAGCATAGAATAAAAAAATTACACGTGATCACTTATAGCGAAAAATGGAGAAAAATTCCAAAGAATTGGACATGGGAATTTCAATGTCTTTTAGATAATAATTTATAAAAACCTAAAATTGTAATTAACTATTTTACATACTTAGAATATCTTAAGTATTAGAAGGAATAATAATGATTCGTACTTATACCTATATTTACCTGCATAAGCCAAGTAATAGTTGCTGAAACCAACTTTCACCATCAAGTCAACATTTCTAAATTATCTCGCTTGATATTTTACCACTCTTTATGACAATTTAACACTATCATCGAGAGTTCTTCCGAACGTTACAGCTGACTCTGATAAGCTCCTCTGTACACATCATTGGTTGAATACATATGTTAAGAAGAGAGAATAGTTACTATCATTGAGTTGATCGTAAGTCTTATATAATATGACATAATAGACATAATCTATTTTGAAATGGTATCAATCACTGCAGGCCAATTTTGATTCCTTCCACTAGATAATAAAAGCGCTCCACGTCCTGGTTATTAAATGGTCTTCAGTGGTTCTCATATAAACGTCCTGGATATTAAATGGTCTTCAGTGGTTCTCACATAAACGTCCTGGATATTAAATGGTCTTCAGTGGTTCTCATATAAACGTCCTTGTTATTAAATGGTCTTCAGTGGTTATCATATAAACGTCCTGGTTATTAAATGGTATTCAGTGTTTCTCATATAAACGTCCTGGTTATTAAATGGTCTTCAGTGGTTATCATATAAACGTCCTTGTTATTAAATGGTCTTCAGTGGTTATCATATAAACGTCCTGGATATTAAATGGTCTTCAGTGGTTATCATATAAACGTCCTTGTTATTAAATAGTCTTCAGTGGTTATCATATAAACGTCCTGGTTATTAAATGGTCTTCAGTGTTTCTCATATAAACGTCCTGGTTATTAAATGGTCTTCAGTGGTTCTCATATAAACGTCCTTGTTATTAAATGGTCTTCAGTGGTTATCATATAAACGTCCTGGTTATTAAATGGTCTTCAGTGTTTCTCATATAAACGTCCTTGTTATTAAATGGTCTTCAGTGGTTATCATATAAACGTCCTGGTTATTAAATGGTCTTCAGTGTTTCTCATATAAACGTCCTTGTTATTAAATGGTCTTCAGTGGTTCTCATATAAACGTCCTGGTTATTAAATGGTCTTCAGTGTTTCTCATATAAACGTCCTTATTATTAAATGGTCTTCAGTGGTTCTCATATAAACGTCCTGGATATTAAATGGTCTTCAGTGGTTATCATATAAACGTCCTTGTTATTAAATGGTCTTCAGTGGTTATCATATAAACGTCCTGGATATTAAATGGTCTTCAGTGGTTCTCACATAAACGTCCTGGATATTAAATGGTCTTCAGTGGTTCTCATATAAACGTCCTTGTTATTAAATGGTCTTCAGTGTTTCTCATATAAACGTCCTTGTTATTAAATGGTCTTCAGTGGTTCTCATATAAACGTCCTGGTTATTAAATGGTCTTCAGTGATTCTCATATAAACGTCCTTGTTATTAAATGGTCTTCAGTGGTTATCATATAAACGTCCTGGTTATTAAATGGTCTTCAGTGGTTATCATATAAACGTCCTGGTTATTAAATGGTCTTCAGTGGTTATCATATAAACGTCCTGGTTATTAAATGGTCTTCAGTGGTTCTCATATACAAAATGCCATGTTACACATTCTAATAAAGTGTAACATTCCAAAACTAATGTCTGTGTTTTTTTATTACACCTGAATGGATCAGAAGGTATTACAGATTGCATTGTTATGATGACTGAACTGATGACCGAAAGTTTCATCTTTCTGTTGCAGATATTTACAGTGTGATATTCTAAGAAAGCAACCCCTGTCATGGGCGTGCGTTAGAAGCAGAGATGCATCATTGAATTCCGCAATGTAGGAAAAATTGAACCGATCAACATTCATTAGCGCCTGTTGAAAGTTTACGAAGCTGATGCTGTTGATCTCAGCACAGTTAGGAGATGGGTTTGTTGCTTTCAGTGATAAAGAGTTCAGAGCGAACAGAAATATCAGTGATAAAGTGTTCTCCAGACCTTTACGACCAAGGCATCGTTCATCGCTGGCAAAAGTGCATTGATGGTGACCAAGTAGAAAATACATTCTGGAGCACAAAAGGTTGCTCGTTTTAATGGTACTACTTCTGTCTTCGTAAGTTTTCATCATTTTATTTTTTAATTAAAAAATAGGAGGTCTTACTTTTAGAACGCCCTTTGTAAAAAAATTAGTGAATAATTTTAAAACTGTAAACTTCGCAGTGATATCTGTATTTTGGTAAGAATTGCTTTGCTTGTACAAGTAATATAGATAGCAAATAAACAGGGCTTCACTCTAAAAATAACAGTTTTTATTGATACACAAATTCGCAAATGCAAATATATAACGTTTTGGCGACTGATTGATAACAGTGTTCATTGTTCAATAACATGTTCTCTCTGTAATATGTTGGCTGTTAAACATCTAGATTAATTCGAAATAAGTTTCTTAGAGAAGTTAAATCTAATTTTATTCCCCTTTTATTGACAACTCGCCTTAAGTCGGCTCATCGTGTGTTGACTTTTTAGATAAAGAGGAACCTATCTCAAGAATCCAAGAATACAGTTCTACATATTTGGTTTTCTGACTAGCTGTGCATTTTCCTGTTTCTGTCCGAATTGTCAGATGATTCTTCATAAATTCTCACTATTCTGCATTTGTTTCAACATATGCAGATGACTGTTTATTCATTATTCATTTTATTTTGCTTTCCAATGCTGCCTTTATCCAACTGATCCTCATATTGTTTTTATTGGAAATGTTTCCATAATTATAATTGATACTTACCATAAAAGGATAAATATGATGATTATAGTAGTTCATTTTGATTTAATAATTTTATTATATACAACTTCACACAATCAAAGAAGAAAAACAATATTTTTCATTTACAATTTTTCATTTTATTTTGTTGCAAATTATTAGATATTTAAATGATCATTACTGTGTGAATTCTAAAATTGTGCGATACTGTAAAATAGCGTACATACTTCTTTGATCACAGATTGTCAGTCCTCTTCTTCGTCTACAGAAACAGCTGTACGTCTTTAACATATAAGTCAGTAGCTGCTCAGTGAATAATGGCATCTGGATAGTTATGGCACCATACTGTTTTAACTACAGAAAGAAAATTGTTGATTTCCTCTTCTCTTCTTGTGGTGATAGCAGAAGCTCTCTTCCTCTTTTCCCTGGTAGCTGTAATATTGGATAAACTTAAAGGAATAACACCATTGTTAAATGGTTCATATTCTATGTTGCTATTCAGAGCAAAAGAAGACAGAGCTTTGAAAAACAGTTCACAGGTTAAGGCCAAAGAAGCAGTTCTTTCTCTCTTCGACTAATCTCATGTAATGTAAAATCCTACCACATAATTCTAATTTTAAAACTTTAAACTTCTAGTGAAATTTTCCACTGTTTCCTTATGTAGAAATTTCCGATTTTTATTTTAATTTTATAAACCAGTATTTAAATATTGCAGATATTTAAGTAATTGTATTATTGTTTTTTGAAACTTACGATGTTATCACCAATATCGTGTAGTTTAATGCTATGTCTCCTCTGGAAAATGTTATTGATCAATAAGTTGTTTCTTTTATTTAACTCGAGAGGATCCAAAACTTAAATAGTTTATTCTCATTGGTTTGCTGATTTAGTGTCAATTTTGTATTTTTCTATATTTTTTGTTTGATCCTGATTCTTGCAAACAAATGTTATTGGTATATTCAATTTCTTTGAGTTTTGCTTTTTAGAAAGGGGAATGAAAGAGAAGTAAAGAAAATATAAAAAGTGAAGTGGAACCTGAAGAGAAGACATTGGTTTAACATATCAGCAATCTATTTCGCTTTCACAGATGGTGCCTAGCAGAGTACAATCACTCAACATTTTTTAATTGCTAATTATAAAAATAATACACCAATAAAAAGTTGTAATTAAATAACAAGGTAAGATTGTGTGGCAAAATTGTGTTGTATTATTGAACTCCCGCACATCGTCGAGACACCTAAGCGAGGAGATTTTTATTGTTATAGAAAGTAGATGTTTTGAATGTGAATAGAGGGAAAATATTGCTGAAAACGAAATATTTCGATAGACGTTTAGAATTTAGTAAAATGGAAGATCAGCTAAATATGTATCAGGAAATCTAACTTAGTAAAATAGAATTTAGTTAACAATAACATCGAAACGGGGTACGTGACAAGTATCAGGTGGCTGTCTTTGTGTTATGTTAATATAATTACATAGTCACGTAGGCAGAGAAGGTCGCCTACGAGTCAGAAAGGAACCGTCAAAGTTGGGTCCTAGCTAGCGATAAATTAGCATGGAAGATATCGCGTTCAGAAGCTTTGCAGAAATGCGACCTTAGCATGATGTAGAACGAAATAAATTACAAGGCTTTGCAGCTCTGATGGAAGTTGGGAATAGTTATATATATATATATATATATATATATATATATATATATATATATATATATATATATATAATTTGGTGTTCCATCGAAGGGAGACATTTGTTACAGGACTTCAAGCAACAGACTGAGTGAGAAAATTAGTCATCCCTATGAAGGAAGTATGTATTTTGTCAAGGTCAAGCAAATATGTTTATCCATTGTTAGTAAATGATTGTTCTGCCTACGTTTAAATGTCCAGTTGGAACTGTATAGATATGTTTAATGTATATGTGAAACACACACACACATGCATCAACTTGAGGAATATTATAAACACTAGATGATCACAAATATGCACGTAAATATATATACACATATTATATATACGATCACAAACAATAGGGACGATCACAGACACGCTTACATGCACATATTCAGTACACATTATACACACGAGCATATAAAAATTTGTCTTGTAGAGAAAATGTGATTGGATTAAACATTAAAAAAACAATTAACATCAAACAATAATTGTAAAACTGGATCTTTGACACTAGAGTAGTTAACAAAACAGGGAAACAATTGTACAGAGGCGGATAGGGAGAGAGTGAAGAATTATGTAAGATGAAATAATGCTATCAACAGCCTCTGTTCCTTTATGAGTTAATGGGGCTAAATAAAAGAAGGAGGGCGAAATATGCTCTTTGTACATGGAAACAACGTACTTGACCCTGGAACATTCTTTTTTATATAATACTAGCAGTTCAGCCCGGCTTTGCTCGGGCACTATATACTGTTCATAACTGTATGTGCATATATATCTATAATATAAAGCTGAATGTGTGTGTGTGTGTGTGTGTGTGTGTGTGTGTGTGTGTGTGTGTGTGTGATCAGGAACAGGCTCCTATATGGTTGGCTATTTTAAAAAGCTGATTACTTATAATGATAGAAGATGTATCGAGACACATGAATGGGTATGTTTGATCCGGCAGAACGGTGGTTCATTAAAATTGTGGGGTCTGCGTTCGCGCCTGGTCCACAAAGTATGGAAATAAAAAAAATTCAAAATTAAAAAAAAAAACGTTTGAAAGTGTTTTTGATATAGATGTACATAATAATACTTTGATAAGTATGTTTTAATTTAAATAGGGATGGTATAATAAAATTGTGGAGGTCTGCATTCGTGCCTGGCCTCCATAGAATGAAAATAAGCACAAACTTTAACAAAGACTTTTCATATCTATCTGCGTAAGTATGCTTTGATAATTATGTTTCAGTTTGAAGAAATATGGTATAATAAAATTATGGGGGGGGGGTCGTTCGCGCCTGACCTTCATAGAATGGAAATATGTCACAAAGTTTAACAAGGTTTTTTAATATAGATCCACCGAATATTGTGATAAGTGTTTCAGTGTGAACAGGTATGGTATAATAAATTATGGAGTTTATCTATTTAATTTTTACTTTCATCATATTTTGCTTTGGTTTTGATACCCCAAATTCGAAGCTATCTCTTTACAACCCTTCCTTTTCATAACCTATCATACTTTCGTAAATCAGATTCCATTTTCTGTAGGCTGTTTTTGAACCCAGTCAACTACGGCTACTTTTTCTAGTATATATATATATATATATATATATATATATATATATATATATATATATATATATATATATATATTAAAACGTTTGACTCATGTCCAGGTAACCTACATCTAAAATTTCAAGTTTTTAGACCTAAAATTGGCAGAGGAGTTTGGTAGAGTCTACAAAGGTCAACTCTTTCAACTTTAACCTCTTGACAGCCAAAATTTCGCCCAAAAACTGATTAAAATCTTGCTGCATGTCTGAATACTCTTTATGTAAAATTTCAAATGTTTAGAACCCAAATTGGCTGGATAGTTTGCTAGAGACTGCAAAAGTCAAATATTTTGAACATTTACCCCTTGGCAGCCAAATTTTCGGCCCAAACCCGATTAAAAATTTACCCCATGTCTGAATACACTTTCTGTAAAATTTCAAATTTTTAGACCCAAAATTGGCTTAGTAATTTTTTAGAGACAACAGAGATCAATTTTTTTTTTACTTTGACCCCAATTTTTAACCTTTAACATTTATTGTTTTGGGCTCAAATCAAATTAAAACGTTTGTCTAAGTAAGCTACATCTAAAATTTCAAGTGTGTTTAGACCCAAAATTGGCGGATAAGTTTGGTAGAGTTTTCAAAGGTCAAATCGTTGAACTTTGACCCCTTAACAGCCAAATTTCTGGCCGAAAACCGATTAAAAAGATATTCTCACATCTCAATTTCCCTTATGTCAAATCTCGCGTCTGTAGACTAAAAATTAACAAAGTAGTTTGGTAGGGAAATATACATACACACACACACACATGCAATTTCACTTTTATAGATATATAGATACTCTTATCCAATAGCACCGTTATCAATATTACTCTCAATTAGTCATTTCAATTGACAACTTTATTAGGATCATCTTTTATGGATAAAAAATCAGATCGGCGTAATCGATATGCTTAAATAACCTTGTTCCATCATGAATTTGTACACCAACCAGAGACGAACCCTTTAGCGATAAGGTAATTCAAAATTATTTCCATCACTTCATTCAGGTTCTTGCTTATCATATCAGTCACATGGGCTTCAATAAATTAGATGAGATATGGGAGATAATGATCTGTAAATTGTAATCAAGTAACAAAAAAAAGATACTACTAATCAATCAAGATTTGTTTTGTTTGCAAAATATCATGTATTGTTTTGTTTTTTATGCTCTACATTTTTAAATTTATAAAACTCAAAAATGTGGAACATAAAAACAATGAAACATTATATAAGAAATTACAATTTTTATTAATTTATTTAATTTTTAACAGTGGTCATTCGATCGGCTATGCAACCGAATTGTTCCCAATATATGATTGAATATCAATTTTAATTGCAACATATATTGCGAGAATACTTGAGAATAGACTAGAATTAAAGTGGATGTTAGTTTTTGACAAGATTTTTCATTCTGCCAAAAATGAAAACATATACTTGGCTTGTCTTCCAATTATCATTGTTCCAGCAAGGGGTACATTTCGACAGGTAGAGTTAGGGTCAAGACAAAAACATTATTTAATGAATCCCAGTTGATATAGTGAAGATGAACTAAGTTGACCTTTTTAAGAATTCACAAAATAATTAGATTCCAAAATATTACAGAGGATTTGAAATTGAGAAAAACATTAAAGAAAACAAAATTCAACTAATCTTAAAATTTCAGAAGTTAATTTAAGCTTTCAGATACTCTTAACATAAATATTATCTAAGTTTAATTTGAAGAATATCCCATTAACATATAGTAAACTAGCAGGGAGACCGGACGTTGGTCGAAATCGAATGAGGATCAACAAATGTCTCATTCTCCTATACTTTTATAGTCATCGAAATCGGTGAAACCACCCATTTTTTATCAAATCGATTGATTGCCTCTCTAGTAAGTGTACTGGGAGGAAGGCTCGACTTAGTCGACAATGCATTGTTGTCTACATTGCACTGTAGGGAATCTGCTGTTGATTTTGTAAAATTATCTGTAAATAATTGTTTCACATAAAGTTTAAAACACAAAAGTCAAGTATCATAGTTCAATTGTGCTCGAAACAGACACATTTATTTTGAACGCGTCCCTGTCTTATCAAAGAACGAACTGTTCATTTTATAAAATTATTTTTACATAATCACTTGAATTAAAATTAAACATACAAAAGTCAAGTATCATTGTTCAATTGTGCTCTAAAAGAAACATTTATTTAAAACGCACTCCTATCTTATAAAAGAATCTACGATTGATTTTATAGGCTGGGCCTTTCTACTTGTAGAGTGATAAAACTTCTCAAATACACTTGTGATGTCAGGTCGTATAAAAGCGTTACTTGTACTTCATTCTTTAATCAGATTTTTTCGATTATCGACTTTTTATACTTATCAGGCGCATTCTGATACAAAACCTACGTAAGAACTACCTTCATGTGAAATTTCAAAAAAATCGGCCCAGCCATTTCCGAGTCCATAGGGAAAGAACTCACACATACACACACGTATGCACACACAGCTCCTTTTATATAATAGTAGAAATTTCTATTATATGATATTACTATTATATGATATTTCGATCATATTGTATTCTTATATGGTAATGTATTTTTATCATATGGTATTTCAATCATATTGCCAATGATAGAAATCTTTATTCAGAATTCTTAGACCACTTTCTCTGTTTAATAAAGATATGTAGAAATTATTTCCGACAAATAAATAAATGTTAAATAATTTGTAATTAAGTGTAGAGTAATTATGAATTTTTCAGTGCAATGTGTTAATAAATGGTATTATTTATTAGTAAAAATATTTGCCTTCTGGTCACATATTTTTGCTTGTATATAAGTACTGCAAGTTTTAAGCTAATGGATATCTGATTGTGGAAATTTCTTGTTGGCATTCACCTCCACAATGAAGAGGTAATATTTTGGAGTATGGTTTCATGCTAACAGAACAGATACGACAATACTCGATCCCAGAGAGGTCTCATGACTAAAGAGATTACGCCACAAATGAAGAAGTAATTTTCATCCTGCACAATACATGTTTAAGTATTCCTTAATTTTGGAATTAAGTTAGTTTTTCATCAATTTTAATTGTTTTAATTAGCCCTTATGTGCAATCTACACGCAGTCATCCATTTTAGTTTCATTTAAGTGTCAGTCTGTTTCTCTCACTCCTCCCAGTCTATGATGCTTTACACCCCCCTCACTCTTATTTTATATTGTAATGTTCCTCTTTCACTCTCTTTCTCTTTTTGTTTTATTAACAATGAAAGATGATTATGCAATAGAAGGTTGAAATTATTAATTATAAACAATTCTGAATATCATCAGTACTAATACTATTTAACACATAGCTAAAGATAAAAGTAGATATGAAAGAGGGGGGTATACTGAACAGAAAAAGTAATTTCGAATTTTGCAGTTTTAATTTTTTAAATTTAACTGGCTTTGCAAACTCACTTCATAAAGTTTCAAACAATCTAATCTGAACTCAATGGATTAGCCAATGAATCACATCTTTTGCAGTATATTATTTAGAGTAGATATAGTTTGTCAATTTATTAGGCAAAAATCGATTTCAAGTTATCCCCTGAACTATACCAACCACTGTGAGAAATTAATTTCCCATTTTTGAAGTACTAAAAAAACATGCATATGCATAGTACAAGGTCGGAAATTGGGATGCTGTTTCTTTGCATATTTTCAACTGGAACTGGTCAGATGCACCTGTCTTAGCTCTCCGCTTTTATATGATTACAACAAAATAACCAGCAGGTCATTACTCTGTTGTCGCTCTATCTTCTAGATGCAAATGAAATCTGGGCGTTGAAATGAGAATGTACACATCTAACCATTTCCACACCTTTTCTCTACAAGTAAGTTATAGTATTTTATATGCTCATGACTTGTCTGGTAATTCATGTCTTTTCTCAATTATGGTTAGGAATTGTTAACTTAGACTTTTGTCTTGGTAATTATATCTGTCAAATTGCACTCGCCTTTTTGTATTCCTTGTCTATTGTACGTTTAGTTTTGGCAACGTTTCTGTGTGACAACAAAGACGTTTATTTATGTAAATGCAATCGTCTCCTCATCATTACCATTTCTCATCTTTGTCCATTTAGTGTCGACATAAAAATGTACAAAATGGAAATATCCACATTAATATTCTAATTTAATAAAGGCATGAAAGTAGTCCTCATATATTTGATGACAAAAACAAAATATGCGGTAGATAAATTTATTTTAAACTATCAGGATTCATGTACCGGCATTTCCCGGTACATGAGTGACACCAACATATACAGTAAAGACCCCACCTCTGAAAACGAATTAAACTACGGTTATCAGCCCTTGAAAATATCAGGCACTGGCAGCTGTGGTCAAAATAAAATCACCTGGGTTCCATTGTCGGGCATTGTCTGTCAGTGGCAACCAATGGGCACCAGCATCGACTGGCTGTCACTGGATACCTGTGGTGGGCACTGATGGTCACTGATGGTCACTGACAGTTAGTGAGGCGGTTAAAATATTTGAAAGCGTCACTGCAAAGTTTTTTCCTGTAGGATTAGTTTAAAAAAGGAGACCTTGGTTAGGTTCTTGATCTGTAGATTGTGTTTGCTTTTTCTTTTTTTTTTTTTTTGGATGACGCCATTTTGTTTAGTTCTTGAGAAGTGTTTTAACCGATAGAAATTTCTTTATTCCGGTATTCTCTTAATATGATAACGGTATGTAAATAGTCAATGAAATTAACAGGAACTTATGAAGGGGGTCCTTATTTTAATCATTGTAAACAAAAGAATTAGTATTAAATGCATTGGAATAAAAAGTAAACACAGACGCGCTGGTGTAAAAAATGTGACAAATTGAGAAACGTTTCCGGTCTTATTCGAGAGAGAGAGAGAGAGAGAGAGAGAGAGAGAGAGAGAGCAAAAAATAATTAGTGAGTAAATATCGTGCTATCACCGTTGAATATGACTTGTTTTGCAATGTGACTCTCCTATGAATTATTATAAGAATTTATGATAACGAATGAGAGCGACTGATAATATGTGCAAAACCTACATTAGATATTGGCTAGTAGTCGGACCATATTGCAAGCAAGCGGTTGCAAAGCTATAATATTTTATCCTAGAAGAGAATAACCGACTTCGTTTAACTATATACAGAGAACATATTTAAAAATTTAATACTCCAAAACATTTTTATTCCATCAGTCTTACAGTAGATTTTATTGAATTTTTCAAAATTCAATAAAAAATCAAACACTCAGGTTGAATAATTTTCACTATTAATAGACTTCTCGTACAATTTTAACTTTTGAAGAGTTATATATAACTTTGTTATAGACTTTGTTATAGATGAACATAAAATATAAGACTCTATTCAAGCCTCCATGAAGAATTTTTTCCCACGTGAAGCCAAAATTATTTTCAGCCAGCCATCAAAAGTTCAGGCCTCTGCATATGGTCATATCTATAGCCAATAAGTTAAAATTTCAAAATCATAAAGGGTTTATCAAGTTCTAGCCTATAATTTTGGAGCTATGGCAGCATTTGTGGCGAAAATTAGCCAAAAATGGACTAAAAATCGTGACAAAAAATTTCAAGGTACCCAAAAGAAAGGCCATATTTCTAATATTACTTATCCATTACAAAAAATGAGAGATCCAGGCAAGCAAGTACCATGTGTAGATAAACTTCTACAAAAAGTGATACCCAATACGCTTTTACAGGCTTTTTTTTAAAGCTAAATTGCGGATTTATGTCTGTGACAATTTTTTTTTTCATTTTTACAAAAATTTGTGAATTTTTAACTTTAGAGGTCCACAGGGTCGCCAATGCAATAATGAAATGTGGAAACTCAATCATTCCAATACAGTATATCATTAAATGATCTAAAAACGTTATATTTAACAAAATATGATGCATACAGGTAAAAATATACCTCATTTTGTAAAAAAACTTGGCTTCTGAAGCCGAAAATATTTTTTCTGATAAACTAAGTCACAGGCTCTAAAAAGGTCCAAATAAAAAATCTGTTTCATGGAAAAGTTTTTTAATGATGTTGAAAATATGCATGAGGAGATTTTTTTGATTTTTATCCAAATTTAGACCACACATTATTTCATCATCCAGGTCAAATTTTAAAATTTCCCGAAAAAGTGCATTTTTCATGGGTTATATGCCAGAAAATGCAAATAAATACAACATAAATTATGTGTAAAATAATGTTTCTGATGCTGAACAATCATTAACTCTTCCATTCTTTCATCCATTATTTCATTCATGAATTCATATCATAATTTTGGAGGATTTTGATAATTTCCTCTGATATTTACCCTTATAGGGTTGAAGGCAAATCCCCAAAGTGCTTAGTGTTACTAAGTCATATTCTTCATCATATCTATTATATTTAGTATTTATAGGTTCAGTAGAGAGCTAACATATTCAAATAATCATGAATATAACCGCTTATTACTTGAATTTTAACCTTTTCATTTTAGCCATTCAAAAAGGAAAACCAAGTACAGAAGGTGGCTACAGCAGCTTATCAAAGGAAGAGAAAGCTGAATACCATCTAGCCAGATGCGTGAGAGTCGTTCTAAAGTCCTCAACCACAATCTTTAACCCCAGAACCACTTTCCCTCCATATTTAACTCATCACTTCTCCGGGCAGAGAAATAAACTGTTTTTTTCCTTTTTACAAAATAAATTGAGAATTTTTAACTTAAGAGGCCCACAGGGTCGCCAATGCAATAATAAAATGTGGAAACAACCGCTTATTACTTGAATTTTATTTTAAGATTTTAGATTAGCAAAATGCCATTCAAAAAGGAAAACCAAGCTGAGAAGGGTAGACCAAGTTCAGATGGTGGCCACAGCAGCTTTTCAAAGGAAGAGAAAGCTGAATACCATGTAGCCAAGACGCGTGAGAGTTGTTCTAAAGCTCCTCAATCACCATCTCCAACCCCAAAACAACCTTCTAGTCGTCCTGATCGTGCATCACAACGTAGCAAGACTACGTCTGATGAACCAATATCCTCAAAACCAGGGAGACCACCTATCAGTGGAGAAGCAGCCATGACACCAAACACACGACGAAAGAGAAGATCGAAACTACAACAACAACGTTGTCACACAAAAGCAGTCTCTGCAACTCGTGCTAAAGTTGCAACACCCTGTGGGGAGAACGTAGAAAGAACACTGAAAACGTTGATTCCAATCCTCATGAGGATTCAAATTCATCACCTGATTATTCTGCTGTTGAAGATGCTAGTGACGGAGATGCTTTAGTTGCCCCAAATGAACAGAACTACGACAATTGGTTTCTGGCTCAAACAGCAGAAGTCCCTCCACACTTAATTCATCGCTTTTCCGGGCAGATAAATAAACTGATAGTGAAATGAGTCGGGGAGGACAATTACAACAAAAACTCGTGCATCAAATCCAAGAGCTTGGTGAAAATTTAAGTGATGCTGCTCTGGCTTTCAAATCCAAATATATCATGCAGCAGTATAACATTGCCTTAGCATACAGTGCTTAATTAAAACGATTTTTCTTTGTAAATTGACTTTTGTTTGCAATGATTTGGGTTATTTCTGACTTAACTAACCTAAACAGTTAATCACTTTGCAAGTTTCTGATTTCTTGAATTATTCGTTTTAATTATTTCTGGTGTTAAAAAATATTTTAATGCTTTGTCTATCTTACTAGAAGCATCTGAAGCCCTTATATTCCCAAAATCTTTCCTAAGCATTGAAAATTGGTCAATGATTCTTCTTGTCTTTTTGAAATAAAGAAGCAAAATATTTTAAAGTTCAATTGAGATATAAGTTAAAAGGGTGAAGCTATTATCGTGTTCGGGAAACCAGTCTCCAATTCAGGCATATTACACCACACTTTGAAAAAGCTATCGTATCTACGAAACTAAGCCATATTTTGTATTTTAGACAATTTTTTTAATTCCTCATTAAATTTTGACCAAGAAAGATGGTATAACAAGTCATATAATCCTACTTACAGAAATGATGTGAATTTGCCTGGATGGGAAAAAAATTTTCATCGAGGCTTGAACAGTGTCATAATGTCCTCTTAGTTTTTAATTAATGTACAGCACAGATGCTAAACCCTCGTACCATAAAGAAAACTAATAAAACGGTAATTCTCGCATTAAATTCTTCCATAAATTTTAAACAGGAACAGTTATGCTTAACAATGAGTTGCTAGTGTATAAAAAAAGCACAATTTCTAATCTCTTTCTGACTTCGGAAATGTAAGGTCATATGAAACTAGTAGACCAGTGTCACATAAAAAAACATTGCATTGAATATAGGTAGCACATAGTACTGAATTAACATAGCAATGAATTAACATAGTATTAAATTAACATAATATTGAATTTACAATGCATAAAATTAACATAATAGTGAATAAACATAGCAGTTAATTAACATTAATTTAACATAGCATTGAATTGACATAGCACTGAATTACCATAACATTGAATAACATAGCATTAAATTAAAATAAACCTGAATTAACATAGCATTGATTTAACAATCAATGCTATGTTAATTCAGGTTTATTTTAATTTAATGCTATGTTATAGCATTGTTATGTTATAGCATTGGATAAACATTGCATTGAATTAATATAGCATTTAATTAAAATAGCATTGAATTAATCTAACATTGAATTAACATGGAATTGAATTAACATAGCATTGAGTTAACATAGCATTGAATTTACATAGTGTAGAGTTGAATGTAATAGTCAAAGAAGAAAGCGCCTTGTGTGGCTATACGATTTACCTTCCGGTTCCACACACTGAGAAGAGAAGGGCAAACGCAGACTCCAAAAGAATGCAGTGACTGCAAGCGCACCCGCCAATGTGATCCATTGCTATCGAGTGCGCATCAAGGACATTGATGCCTGTCTATCTGATCGGCAGGAAACCCGAGGGCCGTATGAGTTAGAGGACACCATTTGGTTGGAAATTCCCAATAGCCGATGTACCACCAGCTTTCAAAGAGGACGAATGAGTGGGCGTCATCAATTAGCAGGTCATGCCCCACAAGAGGGATGTCTGGCCTGCCCTAAATACGAACCAGTTGGCGAATAGCGGTAATGGTGAATCATCCAACAATGACCTGTAGATCCAACCTATTTCGTACCTATGATGGTACGACTGCAAACCCCAACGCTGATGCCAATAGTTCCAGCACACCGCCTGAGAGCTCCGATGAAGATGAAGTCCAGACTGATGGTATGACTGCAAACCCTAACGGTGATGCCGATAGTTCTGAGAGCTCCAATGAAGAAGTAGTCCAGCCAATTCCCCTTCATGCGAGTGTCCACAGCAAACGACCATATCCACAATGCATATGTGTAATCTTGAGACCAGGGGGTAGTGCAGAGTTGAATGTAATTATCCATGTGTGTGCCTTGTGTAGCTATACGACTTACTTTCGGGTGGGATTTGAGAGAGAGAGAGAGAGAGAGAGAGAAAGAGGGAGAGAGAGAGCGATTAAAGATGTCAGCCGTGTCTTTAGTTGAGAGAGAAAATTGTGAAGAGGAGGAAATACATTGACGAATTCTATTTGTGAACTTATGAGTTTTTGTTTTGTTTTATTTTTTCAAAATACCAGCCCATTTAACTACACATATCTTTCAAATAACATAGCTTTGAAGTAATATAGCATTCACTTAATCTAGACTTAGAATTAAAATTGCATTGAATTTACATAGCATTCATTTAATATAGCCTTGAATTAACATAGCAGTGAATAAATATAACTCTGAATTAACATAGCATTGAATATACATAGTATTAAATAAACATAGTATTGAATTAACATAGTATTGAATTACCACAGCAGTGAATAAACATAGTATTGAATAAACATAGCATTTAATAAATATGGCATTGAATTAACATAGCATTGAATTAACATAGCATTGAATTAACATAGCATTGAATTAACATAGCATTGAATTAACATAGCATTGAATTAACATAGCATTGAATAAACATAGCATTGAATTAACATAGCATTGAATTAACATAGCATTGAATTAACATAGCATTGAATTAACATAGCATTGAATTAACATAGCATTGAATAAACATAGCATTGAATTAACATAGCATTGAATTAACATAGCATTGAATTAACATAGCATTGAATGAAAATCGACCTGAATTAACACGGCATGGAATTATATTAGCATTTAATTAAGATAGGATAGATTTAATTATGATAGGATACAATTAACATGGCATAACATTAACATAGCATTGAATTAACAGAGCAGTTAATTAACATAGCATTGAATAAACGTAGCATTGTATTAACTTAGCATTGAATTACTTTAGCATTGGATTTACATAGCAATGAATTAACTGTGCATTGAATTAATTGTGCATTGAATTTGCATTGCAATGAAGTAACATAGCATTGAATTAAAATATGGCATTGAATTAAGATGGCCGTGAATTAAGATGGCATTGAATTGACATGGATAATATTTATTTGTTACATAGTTGTTTTCTTTACAGTTTTCTGTTGTCTATAGTAATAAATACTCGAAAATTATTTGAACTTTTGTTTTTACTTTAACTTATCTTCTTTACGACTTTTTTGGTCCGTTGATAATCCTTTGAACTGTATTTTTACTATTTTGGGGTTATTTCTGTTTGATTTAACAAAAAGAACAGTTCTTATTCCTCATTTGTTATTGTTTTTTTGTTGTTGAAAATAACCAATTAAAAAAGCAGAAAAAGTACTATTGTTTTTTTGGGGGGATTGTCTTTTTATTACTTTTTTAAAGTTTATTTTTGTTCGAGATTTCAGATGTGAGTGACTGAAAGACCGCATGAATCAAAAAAGAGAAAGCTATGTCATTTGATGTGACACTGGCCAGCTAGTACCACGTGACATAACTTTTCGCGATTAGAAAGACGGTAGAAACTCGGGATCCTTTTCGTAGAATAGCATCAACCTTTGTATAGGGCTTTAATTTCAATTGTATCTATTATTCAAAAAATCATTTTCAGAATCCCTTCGCGTCAACTTGCAAATGTTACCAACTCCTCTTTACTCAAGTCAAAAAACTAACACTAAATGTCTATTCTCTCTCTTAGCTGTCAAACACTTGACCCATTCTCCTCTCAATTCATATTTCTTATTACAACCACTCTTGTCATATGCGAATTATATTTTGAAACAATAATATCTCAAACAGAGAGAGAGAGAGAGAGAGAAAGAGAGAGAGAAAGAGAGAGAGAAAGATATATATATATATATATATATATATATATATATATATATATATATAGAGAGAGAGAGAGAGAGAGAGAGAGAGAGAACATAAATATACAGATAACGAGATGAAGACATGCAAACTAAAGTATACTAACTATAAATAACTGTATTCAACTGATGTTGTGGAGATTTATTTTTGGTCAGAAATAATTTCAAATTTAGTTATCTTTACAATTTTCCACTTGAAAGGAAACTGTTAACATTATGTTGGTTTCTTAAATAAATGCTTGATACTAGGTTTCTTACGGTCGATTACAAAACTGCAAATTGTTTTCACTAGGCACGGTCAGAAAGGAAGGAGTATTTTTTAATAGAGTCTCTCTATAAAAATTTACCAAAAATTAAGTAATGAGCCAATCAATACGAAATTTTCACCGATTATTAAGTGAAGAATGATCTTTATAATGGTGTACTTTTCTTATAATCGATATTTATGCATATATTTTTTGCTTACAAAAAAACCCTTATTTATTTGTGGGTATAAATATGCTAAAAATAAACAACGTAAACTGAAAAAATATATTGTATTATGGGGAGGGTGAAGCCTGTAGATAAAAGAAAAAATAAAAAATAAAACAGCCCAGCACGTATCAAATTTTAAGGTTAAAAATCTGAATTTTGAATGTGTTTAATTTTTCATCTTTTGTGTTTTGAGGTATGAAATTCGTTGAATATGTTAATTATATTTATTCTTTCAAATTAGCAAAAAAAAATTTTTCATTATTTTTACGAAAAACAATATTTAAAAAAGTTTTAAAATAAATTTATGATTTTCTTTTAGTGAGCCCAATATTGCTAATATACCATTAAATAAGAGATGCTTTGAAGAATCGATACCAAAAAAGAAAAACATCGAAAAATAATTATGCATTTTGTTAAAACTACAATAATTTTTTTTCGGCAATTTGTCGTTACATGATATTATCTTGGCTATGGTAGACAATAAGACTTCAAACAGTTGTTCGTATTTACAAGCAATTGTTATCTTCCCTTTTTGTTTTTGCTGCGACTTGCACTTGACTTAGTTTAAAATGTGGGGGACTTGCAAACTCTTTTGTCCAGAAACACTTTCTCCTGATGGCAAGACAGAGTCAAGATGCAGGAGTTGTCTCAAACACATACGGCGCCTAGCATTCCCAAAATGGTCACCCAGCTAGTGCTGGCCAGTCTTATCGTTGGCAACAAATATATATATGTATGTAGTCATGTCATGCCATATGCTACTGGTACCATGTAACACAGTGCTACCTGCCTCATGGTCGGGTCACCGGCGACTAAACTGGTTTCCCCCCACCAGACTTATTTGGTGAGGAGGGCGGCTAGTCTCCATGAAGGATTAAAAACAAGACCTTTCAAAGGGCAAATGAACCCTTTTTCGGGGTCAACGGCCAACTAGCACCGTGTGTTTGTGTGTATGCATATGTGTGCTGGGGTGGAGAGGGCTTCCGTAAGCCGTGGTGAAGGCAACCTTTCTTGGAGAAGCAAATCTCTGATTAAAAAAAAACATAAAGCGGGAGACGAGTAAGCATTAAGCTGGTCTGAAATTTAACTTGTTGCTGGCTATCTTGCTCTTGCTTGTTGCTGGATCTCAGCATTTTGAACAGAGAGAGAGACTTAGCTGTCGGACAAAGCTAAGACTCTGTAACATCATCTGTGTATAGATACTCCCTCGGGCATTTGTCTATAAAAATGGTCCTGTGGCGATGGAAGTCATTTTTGGGCTCATGGACTTTAAGTGTCTGAGGGAGTGGCACTCGTCTGACAAGACGTTGCAATCATCATGTATGTATGTATCGCTTATGAAAAAAGAATAAAACCCTTATAAAGTTGATTCTTCACTTAATTGTAAAAATAAACGTTAAAAATACAAGGAAATTTACAGGATTAAATGAAGTTCATCTGGTCCTGAACAGGCTTCCTTAGTTTCTTCCAAACTATCATTAAATTTTAGATTTTTTATTTTCGCCATGCAGAAATCTATAGAGTAAGATAAAAGATGGAATTATTTGAAATTCAGGTGAAAAAAATATTTAAATGTGTTATCCATCGAAACAAAAATTGGAAAATTAAAAATTTTAAATTCTATTAAAAAAAGTAGAAAAAAGTTTTATATTTATCTGCTTTTCATATGATAAAATTCAGGCTTTTATCGTTCAGGGGAAAAATGTTGCTCAAGAATAATGGATTTTTATAATAATAATCTGTTTAAAAAAAAATCAACAACTTGGTTTTCTCCATTTTTGGCGATGTTTAGTTTTAACAGAGAGAAATACGTATTTAATTATTGTACGAGGTGCATCAAATACGTTTCCATATTTTTTTGTAAAGTCATTTAAAATTGTCGCAGACACTTGAAAATTTATTGCTATTTCTATACATCTTATGAGATAACTTATGATTTCAGGTTCAAATGAATAGCTACAGCAGGAATTGGAATACACTCTAATAATGCCTGATTGCCACAGTTTCTGAATTTAAAAAATGCTATCTGGACGCGAGGGCACTTTAGAAGAACAATATAGAATAATATTCTGGTTTAAATTTTTTTAAATGCCACAGAAATGTATGGAATGCTTCAGGCAAATTGTTGACCCTCTGGCGTGAATCGAGCATCAGTTTTTGAGTGCCATAAGAAATTCAAGGAAGGCAGGGAATCTGTGAGGGAAGATGAGAGATGTCGAAGGAGTAAGACAGTCAGAACACCAGAGTTGATTGGCCAAATAAAGAATTTTATGGAAAGGATCGTCGTGTGTCTAGAGAGACAATAAGTGCACACTTGTATGTCAGTGTTGGAACTGTACACATAACTATTTGCAAGAAACTTAAGATGCAGAAGATTTGTGCAAAGTTTGTCGCAAGGCTGCTCAGAGAAGGTTAGAAAGAAAGACGTTGTCATGACAACAGGGAGATGGTCGAGCTGACCAATTCAGATCCCGCAGTTCTAGGTTCTCCAGTGACCTGCGCTGAAAGCTGGATCTACTGCTATGACACAGAAAACAAGAGACAAAATTCTCAGTGGCAGCATGTTGACTCTCCCAGACCCAAGAATGTCAAAAGTTTCAATAAAAGTGCCCACACGAAAACAGTCTAGAAACGTATTAAAAGCACCTCGTAAATCTTTAAAATACAAGTAAAAATAAATGTTTGAATGTTTAATATTTTTCAAAATACATTATTTACTGTAATAGTTCTGTTTTATTTAATTTTTGTTTTATGAAGCAAAGAAAATCTACTTAAAAACAAGAATTTTGTTTCTTGAAATTCATGTATATTTTAGTTATTTTATGAACATAAAACGCTAATTGACATTAGTGACCCTAGGTTGAATCAAAAGGGACTTTCAATGGTGCTTTTAGATTCTGTGAAAACTTGATACATACTGAAACTTTGAATGTTTAAGCTGTTAATATATCTTCTATAATACGCACATGAGCATTTACTTATATATATATATATATATATATATATATATATATATATATAGAGAGAGAGAGAGAGAGAGAGAGAGAGAGAGAGAAAGAGACAGACAGACAGACAGACAGGCAGACAGAGAGGGAGAGAGAGAGAGTGAGAGAGATAAAGAGGGAGAGAGAAAAAGAGAGAGGGAGAGAGGGAAAATATTATCATATTATCATATTGACATTATTTTAAAAAAACATATAAACCCATGCACACGAATCTTCTGAGTATTGCCCCAGTATAAACCATTCAAAATAGACACACACACACACACACACACACACACACACACACACACACACACACACACACACACACACACACACACACACACATGTAACACCAAAGAGAGGCAGAGTCAGACCATTAGGGTCGATGTGACGCTTTTATTTAACGTTAATATTTTATCCCGGGCAATATCGGGTAATTGAAGGATAGATGTTAAGATCTTATTCCAGGCAACACCGGTTAACTAAAAGATATATGTTAATATTTTTGTCCCGGGCCGACATCGAAAAAGAAAAGACCTCGCTGAATTCCAATGCTGTCAAAACATTTTTTTTCCTTTCTGTCTTTTTTTGTTGATACACTTTGACACTTGAAACGGGACAAGCGCCTCAGCCAAGTTGAAATGCCCGAACGAATTCAAAGCATAATTCGATTGTTGATATTTTTTTCTCTGATTTGAATTTGCATGTACGCATTGGTCAGGTTCAAAGGATGCGCCGACCGTTTTGTTGTTGACAAATTCAATGACACAATTCATGTGTCAGCTAGAAACAACAAAAGGTAGATTATGTTTTTGCTTTGAACTAAAAACTACACACACACACATATTTGTTTGCGTCACAAAATATATTTGTGACAGATCAAAACAAGGATAAATAATTTCTTTGGAATTAAAATTTCACACACGCATTTGTCGGCTTCAAAGAATGTTTGTCGAATCAAATATTAAATGGTTTTGTATGACTCTGATTAAACTATTTGAACCTAAAATAACATTCCCAACTGTTTTCATTCTCAAACCGAATCGCAGTTCTGAAATATAGATCAAGAGATTTTTGCCACCTGACAATTTTCAATAACATATTTTGTCGAGATGTTAACAGGAATAATAAATTGTTTATTTCCTTTGATAATGACACGTGTCACATCTAAGGGCAGAATTAACGAAGCATTTTTTTGGACGCATTTTTCTTACTTACGCGGTTATCGCGTATTACGTAGTTTGGGAATTATCCAATGAGAGAAAACTGGTTAGTTTCCATCGGGCGTTTTTGATTGATCGGGGAGGAGTTAGAATTATTCTTGGATTGTGGGAAGTGGCCAAGTTCTGTCATCAGTCAAATTATCCAATGAGAGAGAATCAGACGATTTGGTTATCGAGCACTCTGATTGGTCGGGGAGGAATTGCGAATTGCCGACCCGCCCAGTGCTCTACTATATAAATACCAAGAGAGTCAGAGAGTCAGAGAGTCTGGGAATTCGGAGCAAAACAGAGCGAGTCCGAGAGTCAAGCCACCTCACCTCTCCTCTCTCTCTCCCCCCTCGCCTATTGCCCAATAACTAAAAAAGGGTTAAATTAATAGACCTGTGAATTCCAGCAAGGGGAAGCCCCACTTAGAAGTTTAAATGCTTGCTTACAAATTCATACTCCAAACTGTACATGTGTTTGTATATATTTCTTTTATGGTTTTCTTTTAATACATTCCATATAACCCAATCTCCGGAGTTTTTGTTTATTCAAAATTCTTCGATTTGCTGATGTGCTGATGTTTTCATTATTATTTTTTTTTTACTTGTGAAACCGCTTCCGTCAACGAGCTCCCGGTATCTCCGAAGACGAAATATCTAGACGATCACAGAATATCTTGTGGACATTGCAGCAAAGACGATTCCACCAATGCACTGAAGAAGGGCTTACTGGGCGACGCGACGTACCGGCGGGTTTCATACACACACATACACACACACATACACACACACACACAGATATACGGACATTCTACATATCCCCTATTTTAGCATTGGCACGGGAATGAAATGATGCCTTTTTCTTTTATATTCTTTAAATAATAATAACAGAAAAACACATTTATCAAATAGCAAAATATAATAATGATTTGGAAAACATGATTACCTTCTTTTGTCTATTTTCCCGACAATTAAGGTCTCCAAACGGGAACCATTTGGTAACTAATTACAGCAGATAATCAAATTAAACACAAGTGTGTTTTTATAAAGATGAACTGATTTAATATGTTTGACACCAAACTTAATTATATGTTCTGCCAAATTCTGAAATTTTAATTAGAACGCCTTATTTTGCATGCAGTACAGGAGGCATTTTAATCTTTATTTTGCCCCGAGTGCAGAGAAGAAGAGATTATTAAAATATTTATCTATGCGATGAAAAACATTTTAAATTTTCTTCCCTGCATGTTGATAAAACAACAACAAAGTAATTTGTTCGCTAATAACTTTGAAATTCTCACATAAACCTTTTAATTAAAAAGCAGATTCCAGCAATTGATTTCAATTTTCTTGCTCAAGTTTTAAAAATAAATCAGTTGCACGAGGGAATCTATTCTGTTTCTATGTGCAAACACCTGCGTTAGATTGAGTTGCTATTTGGCTTCGCCTCACGCCTAGATTTTTAACTGTATAGGAATTAGGACACAACAACACACACTCAAAATTAATATGCACCTATGGAGATTGGAGTAAAATATATGATTCAAATCAGTTCCAGTTTTGATTGTCTCATGATAGGGTGTGTTCTGATCGCTTCATTTTCTTCTAAGCGCCTGCTAAGATAGAACTCTAGAATACAGCATTACTGTTTGATCCACATCAACCAATTTCTCTTCGTTAATTACATTTTCTTGGTTGAACTACTACATACGATTCATCCGTTATTGGGCAAATATATAGAAAAAAGAAAGATGAATCCTTTCACTTGATGGCTGCCAGTCTTAGCCTTTCATGAAATGAATAAAAGCCCATAATTTTACACCTCATACCTGACGCTGAAGTTTCTATTTTCATGAATGCATCTAGTTTTTGTAGGCTGTACAGTTTTGCAGCAACGTTATCAGCAGTAGATTGTTACATATGTTGCTGCTGATCACGTTGCTGTAAAGCTTTGTCTTGCTTTTCTCGTCGATTGACAACTACAGAAAGTAGTTATACTACATTACACATGACCTCTTGGCTAGTAATCAGTCAAACATATTTCACTATTTGCCATTTACATTAAGTTTCACTTAATTTTATGCTATGTGATAAGCCGGACAATTGGATAGTTTGGCATTTCCTAGTTCTACAGTGATGTATATCTGGTTAAAAAAGCTCTATTGCAAATGTCTCCCTATCAGTGCTAGTTTTTGATCCGTCCGTCAAATGGTTTTGAATAAGCCATCTTTGAGGTGCTTGAATCTGTCAATTTCAACAATTTTCTAATTGTAAATTCCTGTACATCCTCATCTCTAGAGCAGATGAACAAATTTTATGGGGTATATATCGTGTACAACACCCACTGAGAACGTTCAGCGCCCCTGATGCAAGATTCGACCATATATGCATTGATTTGGTTGGACCCTGGCCAATTAGTCAGGAGTACTTCTACTTACTGATCTGTAATTATCGTTTCTGAAGCAATTCCACTGAGCGATATTTTTTTTACTGAAACTGTAGTGCATGGCATAATATCGGGATGGATTTTGCATTTCTATATCACAATAACAATTACCACTGATTACAGCAGGTAGTTTAAATCTTTGCCTGTTCCAAGAATTATCCATTTTCTATTTTTCTCCCTGGCTGTCATTCTGCTGTTAAAAAAGATTTGGGTAACTCCCCAGTTAAACTGCAATGCATTCGCCCTTTTGCATTACCTGGTCATATGATCAACCTTTCAGATTCACCAGTATTGTATTTGGAACACTACATTAACAGACTTAGATACTAAAACAGTTTGACATTCATGAACACTTTACATCAAAGCTTAAATATCAGCTGGACTCCGTAATAGCAACTTTAATGTTAATTCAAATGTATTCTTACGTACTACTACGACAAATAAAATTTCTCTTGTTTTTCTTGGCTAAAAGCCTAAGCAGGAGGTAATGCAGCAGTTTCATGAGGGACATATTTTGTTTAAATGTACATACACTATCATAAGTTTAAGTTGTGGTCTGGCTTTGCACATACACACGCCTTGACATATAACTGCATCAGAGGATGCAACTGCACTGACTTGAAATCAAAGAAGCTTGGTGCCAAAAATATGTTTACTTGTCCGTATCAAATTAAAGCTGATAAAGTCGTGGATATAATCGAGTGGGAATTGCACTCTTACAGTGTTCCATGGGTTAATTATTTGTGTTGATGTACGTGCTGGAGGGACGTCGACTGTGATGTTTATGCTTTGAATTTCTTTTTTTTTCTTTTTTTTTTGATGAATGGTTTCCTTTAGCGGTTTTCTTTGCTGGGATGATTTGCGAATTATGCCGTTGACGTAGTCATAGAAAGAAATAGGTTTTGATGTTATCGTGTGCGTTTGGTGTGATCGTTTAGTTCGTGTTGAGCGGGGTTCGTTCTAGCGTCATCGTTGTTGTCACTATAGCTGCTCCTACTTATTTCTGTTTTGTTTATGTAAACATAGAGGGATGTGCGATATAAGATTGTCAAGGCATATTTAAAAAATAAATTGATTTTCTTTGTTAATAGACAGTGTATAGGTATATATATATATATATATATATATATATATATATATATATATATATATATAAATATATATAAATGGATATATGTGAAAGAGGAACAAAACGTTCCGTCTTTATTGTAAGACTTCTTATGGATGAATAAGATGAAACGTTGATTAACATATAACTTGGTTTGTGACTTTTTCATCTATCTCGTCGGAATACTATTTCTATTATTCTTATCTATCTATCTATCTATCTATCTATCTATCTATATATATATATATATATAGAGAGAGAGAGAGAGAGATAGATAGATAGATAGATAGATAGATAGATAGATAGATAGATAGATATATGTCGATGACTACAAAATATATTTTAAGCCCCCTCTCTTTGGGTAGAGCACTGTCGTAAATAATATCGCTACTTAATTGGCTGAAAAATGCGAAGCTCGTTGTTTGTTTGTTTACAAACAGGCGGTTTGAGCACTGTAAGAGTGGTGGCGGATGTCTATTTAATAGACATTCCGACGAGTTATTTGCGGGCGTCCCTTCTGTAGTCGAGTGGGAGAACTGCCGACTGTCAACACGACGGTTCTAGGTTCAATCCTTGGCTTGGGAGAGATGCTAGTTTAGCGGCACTGATGAGTTGTGATACAACGAAACAGGACTGTATATATATATATATATATATATATATATATATATATATATATATATATATACTGTATATATATAAATTATAAATATATATATATACTGTATATATATATAAATTTATATAGTTAAAAAAAAAAATGTATATATGTAAAAATAAAATATTTTTAACCTTTATATATCTAATTTTAAATAAATAAGAATGTAAATATACAAACTACTAACTATAGTGGGGGTGATAAGTAGTTAAATGGATTAATCCAAATCTTATAAATACAAGACTGATAAATTAAAAAATTAAAAAATGTATCAATTTAAAATGTGGAAATTGATGAATCGCACAGGTAAGAAATTCATTTTTATACTATGAAAAGGTTAGTAATTACAATTAAGAATAGGAAATTGGGGAAAAAAATTTTTTGTAACTTGTCTTCTTCCTAAGATTAAGGGTGGTGGTGTTTGATCAACACTGCTGGGGAGCCATGATGTAATACACTGTTTTGTTTTTAAATCCCCGAAACAGTGTTTCATGGTAAACAACTGATGATCCCTTAAAAAATATAAAAATTGGTATTATAGTAAATTTGAGAGTTGATGCAGTGATTGCAGGTGATTAAATGACTTACTGACTAGATGTTTTTTTTAATGAATGATAAAAAATAATTTTTTGTGTGGTTTCAAATGTTTAAAACTTCAAAGACTATATATATATATATATATATATATATATATATATATATATATATATATATATATATATATGCTAGCAAAGAGACCCAATGTTGTCCGAGATTTAATGATGATCCACTCTCCCATACTTTGATTATCATCGAAATCGGTGAAATCACCCATGTTAAAATCAAATCGATTAATTGCCTGCTCTTGTTAGAGACCATCCTCAGAACTTCATATGCCTAACCGCATTGATTTAGTTCAAAATATATTATAGTCTACATTGACCTGTAGAGAACCGACTGTTAATGTTATAAAATTATCTGTAAATTATGGTTTCACTTCAAGTTTAAAATGCAAAAGTCAAGTATCATGGTTCAGTTGTGCTTTAAATAGAAACATTAATTTCGAACGCGCCTCTGACTTATAAGAACAAAGAGTTGATTTTATTGGTTCCTTGAACAAACTTCTTAAATGCACTTGTGATGGCAGTGTTAATTTTGATCAAAATCGGACTTCCTTTTTAAATTGGATTTTTTCGATTATCGATTTTCGATAGTTATCATATGCATTCCGATACAAAACCTACGTAAGGACACTTTCAGACACATCAAGTACCTTTTTTTTTACACAGTGGTCACCACTTATCAAGTTCCGGAATCCACTCAGGGATAAGGGTTATGGCAAGTACATTACGTTAGTGTGGAGATTTGATGAAATGTTTACTTAAGGAATTTGTTAACGTTGGACTTGAAGACATCCAAGTTGTAGTCAGGTGGGAAGCATTAAATTGAATTAAATCGGCCCAGCCATTTTTTTGTTCATATGAAACGAATACACACACAAAGTCATATATATATATATATGTATATATATATATATATATATATATATATATATATATATATATATATAAAGCTGAACGTCTGTGTGTGTGTGTGTGTGTGTGTGGTCACGAATAGGTTCCTATATGGTTGACTATGTTAAAATACTGATTACATATAATGATAGAAGATCTATCGAGACACAGGAATGGGTATGTTTGATCTGGCAGAACAGTGGATCATAAAAAATGTGGGGTCTGCGTTCGTGCCTGGCCCACAAAGTATGGAAATAAAAAATGTAAAAAAAAAAAACCTTTACAAGTCTTTTTGATATAGATGTATATAAGAATACTTTGATAAGTATGTTTCAACTTAAATAGGGATGGTATAATAAAATTGTGGCGTCTGCGTTCGCGCCTGTACTCCATGGAATATGGCACAAACTTTAACAAAGACTTTTCATATCTATCTGCGTAAGTATACTTTGATAATTATGTTTCAGTTTGAAGAAATATGGTATAATAAAATTATTGGGTGTTTGTTCACGCCTGACCTCCATAGAACGTAAATATGTCACAAAGTTTAACAAGGTTTTTTAAAAGGTCCACAATAACACCTTAACTTTAATCTTAATTCACGTTAGCTTTTATTTATTTTTTTGAGTTGAATCATATTGTGTCGAATAAATTCACCTCATAAATTCACGTTCTTATTAAAGTGAAAGCCAGAAAAAAAAAGTCGGAACTTTAGACAATTCTCGATACAAATTTTGCATAACTCTGTTTTTTCCTTCTCCACTTGCACGTGGCACTCCTTCGAAATTAGATAAATATATAAATAATAAAAAATAAGAAGGTTACTTGTTATCGTGTCAAAAGAAGGGAAAAATCCTGCTCACGTGATTACAGGTCTTTTTAAAAAACATTTACATAACCTTTTTATTTTTATTTATATATCTGTTTAAGCTTTTTTTGTCAGTGTACTAGATGGAATTCAGTTCATTACAACCCTTTCTGTGTGTTCTTTATATTACAATAGTACAACCCTGAATACGACGGCGCAATACTACACCGTTCAATACTGTAAAACCGAAACGAAGCTGTTCTGCTTGAAAAGGGTACCATTTTCTTCTTACTCATATTTATATCGATTGTTTGCTTTAAAAAAACTTAAGTAATAACGTGTTTACTTTTTTAATATCCCATTTTGCTATTTCAGATTATTTTACTAAAGTAAGTAAAACTTCACTATTTTTCAAAACTGTTTTTGTTTCTTTGTTTTTCGATATTTCGTCGATATTATTTAGTAAGAGTGTTTAGCAGAAAACCAACAAACGACTACCCGAAAAAATAAATAAAAAACATGAATTTTTATATAAACTACAAATGCTATAATCGAATATTACTCAAGCACAAAATAACGGAAAACATTAAAATATGTTTATACGCTAACGGAACTCTCTTAAACTGTTAACACAGAATGCTCAGGTGCCCATCCTTAAAATAGAAAATGGGCTCTCCATTTCAAAGTCGCTGCCATTTTGATTTTTTTTAACCGGTGCGTGAATTAAAAAAGTACTTTTTTTTACAAACTACTTAAAAATACAAACCAATGAAATTTTCTACCATAAAAGTAACTTTTATTGACTATGGTAACATTTATTTTTGTATATTTATATAATTATATATATAACATTTTCTCTTTGTAAGGAAACATCATTTTATTGGTCACTCTTGTCTACGAATAGAAACAAAGTATATATATTTTTGCGAAAGTTATTTTTACTTTCATCATATTTTGCTTAGGGTAAAATTTTTGAGTATCAAAACCTATCTCTTTACAACCCCCTCCTTTTCATAACCTATCATACTTTCATCAATCACAGTCCATTTTCTGTAGGCTGTTTTTGAATCCAGTCAACGACGGGTACTTCTGCTAGTATATATATATATATATATATATATATATATATATATATATATATATATATACGTGTTTGTGTATACTTATTGTTGTCTAAGGTCATTTTTTACGATTACAGATTGAAACATCGTTATGTCAGTGTGGCTTTTATACATGTTTGTATATACAAATCTCTGTTTGTTTACTTTGCATTGTTTCGCCTTTTCAAAGTCGCTGATGAATTTGTGCTGATTCCATTGAACCTCTTATGGTTGATTCGCGCAATGAAACCATTGGTACGCCTTTGGAATATATATATATATAGTTTTGAAATAAACGTTGTATATATATATATATATATATATATATATATATATATATATATACTAGCTGTATCCAGCCACGCGTTGCTGTGGCTCATTTTGTTAAAATGGAACACATTCCTCAAGAAAAATTGCATTTTGTTCGTTTATTTACTTTTATCATTTTTTGCAATTTTTTTAATCAATAAAAGTTGTTGTTTGTTTTCCCCCAAAAAGATTAATTTTTTACCATAAATTGTTAGGTGAAAGTTTGTTTTTTTTCAGGAAAACTTGCACTTTTTTTTTAAAGAAATTTGGCAGTAAATGTTTCTCTTTGAAAACGGAATTTTTATTATAAAAAGAACAGATGAATGCTTTTTTATTGTTTTCTAAGGTCATTTTTTACGATTACAGATTGAAACATCGTTATGTCAGTGTGGCTTTTATACATGTTTGTATATACAACTCTCTGTTTGTTTACTTTGCATTGTTTCGCCTTTTCAAAGTCGCTGATGAATTTGTGCTGATTCCATTGCTCCTCTTATGGTTGAATCGCGCAATGAAAATATTGGTACGCCTTTGGAATATGTATATATAGTTTTGAAATAAACGTTGTATATATATATATATATATATATATATATATATATATATATATATATATATATATATATATACTAGCTTTACCCGGCCACGCGTTGCTGTGGCTCATTTTGTTAAAATGGAACACATTCCTCAAGAAAAATTGCATTTTGTTCGTTTATTTACTTTTATCATAACACTGTAAATAGTTATGTGAATATAGAGAAAAGTTTGATTCTTTTTTCAAGAGAATGTACAAATTATTTTTTTAACAGATGTTGAGAAAATAAACAGAAAAATACTTTCATCATTAATTATGCAGAAAAATAAATAAAATGCTGATTTAGTGTTTCAACATTATGCTTATAAATTACGATAAAACTTGCTGAGTATGCGCTGTTTTACAGTTGTTGTAAAAATGGAACGGAAACTTAAATTTCGCTCCGTTTTAATCTTTCTTAATTTTTTAATTGTGCCCCCCCAAACGAATATAATCAAAACAGTAACATTCAACAATTGTACTTTATGTATATAAAACACAAAATATTTTTTAAAAAAAGTTAATAACGAAAGGGAAATAATTCCATTTTTAAACGAAAAAGTCAGTTTGGTATATCTTTTTGTTATTTTTTACATAAGTCCAGCTTACCATTCACATTGGAAATGTCAACATTTATAGGTTGTCGGGTACGTTTACAACGAATAAACACTCCAATCTAGTAGATCTATCAGAATTTTTGTAGGAATTTTTGACACCCCTATCACGAAACTGCGAATAAAATATAAAAAAAACTCGTAATTTCTCTTTTAAAAGTGGGTTGTTTTTTTTTCTTTATGGATTATACTTCCAAAATAAACTATTAAAGTTGTTTTAAAAGTAATAGAAATATTTTTTAAAACAGTAATGACTTTTACGAACTCAATATTTTTCAATTTTTAAACTTTAAAAATCTATCAAAATTTTTCTATTGATTTTATTTTTACGATATTTTCAGGATCAATGTGAAATTCTATACTCTTTCCAATAAACTGAATATAATATTTTAGACAAACGTTTTTTTAATTCACGCCCCCCATTTTCAAGTGTCTGTTAAAAAGTAAATAATTAATTTACTCACCAAAGTTTTATATATCACAAATTGAAGAGAAAAAGTCAATAAATAATATATTCAAATTTAAAACAAAAAAAGTAGTGTTTTTTAGAAATTTACCTGTAAAGTTCGAAGGTTTTTTTTTTAAACCACGTTGTTTGTTTTTTCTTTTGTTTTTTTTAATGAAACCTTAGTCCTTGCTCCTTCAATTGAAAAAATATTAGGGCTTGAATTACATTTTTCGAGTAGTTATAAGCTTGGAAAGACAGGGGGTCGAATAATTCACGCCTCCCATTTTGAAATGTCTATTAAAAAGTAAATAAGTAATTTACTCCCCAAAGTTTTATGTATCACAAATTGAACAGAAAAGGTCATTAAATAATATATTCAAATTTAAAACAAAAAAGTAGTGTTTTTAGAAATTTAACTGTAAAGTCCGAAGTTTAAAATCTTTAAAAAAAAACATGTTGTTTGTTTTTTGTTTTTGTTTTTAATGAAACCTTGGTCCTTGCTCCTTTAATTGAAAAAAATAGGGCTTGAGTTACATTTTTTGAGGAGTTATAAGCTTGGAAATACGGGGTGGAATTATTCCCTATTTTTCACGAAATTTCTGACACACCTACCAATCTACCAATGTAAGAACGGCTTTGCGAATAGACACCCCTAACCTTGCCAGCATACCCGAAAAGCTATAAAAGTTGACGTGTCGAATGTGAACGATGAGTTGGACGTAATGTAAAAATGTACCGAATTTAAAAGGGACCGAAATTCAAATTTCCGTTCCATTTTTACAACAACCGTAAAGCAGAGCATTCTATGCAAATTTTACCTAACTTACTGTATTAATGCTATTTTTTTTCAAGCAAAAAAAAATATTTAGGTTTGGCTATAAATTCCTAAACTCATTTCACCCTAAATAATTTAGGTGACTGAAATAGGAATCTAATTGAATCTTTAATTTTCTGAATAGTATGCGAGAAATTAATTTTTCTTCGAGTTATATTGAATTCATTAATACGGACTTTAGGTTTTTTTTTCGGAATGTTCTTGTAAAAATTATTTTTTATTGTTACAAATTACGATGCTTTATTTATATAAAAAAACGCAAAAATAAATTCTTGCGTTTTTTATTTACTACTGAAAACCATAACTTTAGTAAAGGTATTTTTTGTTTAAACAAGATAAAACATTTTCACTAAGAGTTAAGTAAAAATAATCAGTTCATTATATTCTGCGATCATTATTTGATAAATACTGAAATTTTCATTAAAATTGGTTAATTTCCTGATTTTTGGTGAATTTTAAAGTTAAGGGAGGGGTCAAAATGTTGATACACTTTGAGCGTCGGCATTCATTTGTCTGTAGCTACCATTTTTCGATGAATATTTGATAGGAAAGTGACAACGTGTGGTTAATTTAAATCAAATTTCAATCACATGGTTACATTATCAATAATCATGTGATTAAACCCATTGAAAATGTACCGATATTGTAAACATATTCTGTTTACATTAAGCATGTGAGACTAAAATATCCTTTTCTGAGATTTAAAAAAAACCCGCGAGATTAGGAGAAAGAAATCTCCAGAAAATCGCTAGATTTTTAACTTTTATCATCTGAAATTTTCAAAAATCGCTGATTCACCCTCCCCAAAATCCATATTTTAACTTCCTACAACATAAAAATTATAAATATAGTATATTCAATATATAAAATGTTCCTTGTTTTTTCACTATATGTTTCTGGAATTATATTGAAGCGGTTAGCTCCCCAGAAGGCTTATATGTTTTTTCAGAGAGGGTATTTTTTTTTTGCAGGAAACAAATCATAAACTCAAACTTTTTATAATAAAAGTTAAATTGCAATATACTGCAAATTAAACATCACAATAATGGTGCAGCATATTTTGAAATTATAAAAATAAAAAAACAAAAAAAACTTTGTTATAGCATGTTAAAAGTATTTAGGTTAGTAGACAATTAAATTCTACTGTATTGGTATCAGTTTTTTTTTTTTTTTTTTTGCTGTTGTTTCTTGCTTTTTACAATTTTCGACTAAATACTTCTAAATTAAGCGGGGTTGCTTAGATCGTATTTTAAACTAAACTTCGGAGGTTGGAAGCCCCCCCCCCATCTAAAATGTACTTGGAAAAATCGATTTTGTAGCGAGATTTAAGAATGTTTAGCCAAAAAAAGGTGAAAAACAAAACACATAATCAATAAATAATTGTTACCAAAGGCAATAAATGCTACTTTTTTTTCCTTACATGAATGAGTTTATTTTATGTTTTAAAGTATTTTCAAGCGCTTTTCTTTATTTTTTAATCTAAAATTGCAGGTGTGTGGGTGCCAAATATCTCCAGACTGTCTAGAATTCCCCGCTAGATTGCAAACGAAATCTCCAGATTTAGCAGGAAAACCGCTAAATTGGAAACACTGGTCACGTGACAGGAAGCGGTAATAAATATTTGTCGCTAAATAAAAAAATTGGCCTATCGGTACAAAGAAAACCACCTATTTATCATAGAAAAATTAAGTGTAATGTTATAATTAAAAAGAAATATATAAAAACACACATGGATATAGTAAACATATTATACCAAAACGTGGAAGCCATCCGTCCAGTGGTTTTTTAGACTATTAATTGCGAACGAACCAAGAGTTATATATATATATATATATATATATATATATATATATATATATATATATATATATAATATTTTTTATTGCAGAAATTCCTCTCTGGAGCAAATTACCGTAGGTTTGCCACATACAAATTTATTATGTCTAAACTATTACCCACCATCTTATGTAAGATTTGTACGCCGTTACATACACATTCAGTCGTGATATTAAAATGCTACGTTCCATCCGTGGAGAACAACCATCACAATCGCAATATTATATGAGAAAGGAGTCCCTACTTTTGTCTATATATATTAAGTCCTACCACTGCTTCCAATTGTAACCGGGTACTATTCTGCATTTTTCTACTACAGTGAGACTATACCTTCAATTACTAAAAGATTACATATATAGATACATAAAATATTTCTTTCTTTTTTCCCATCAAAATTATTAAATTCTGCCCGGTACGATTGGCTGAAACCTTACATTCTCATATTCCAGAATTAAACGAATTTCTACATTTACGAACACTTCTGTGAGTTGACGAACATGGTGTACTAGCGTTAAAAACGAACAGAATTTATTAATCCCGCAGAACTAGACATTTACATATTGCTAACCTCACATACATGTTTTACAAATGTAAACATATTCGCATAAATGCGGTTATCGTAATAACCTGGCCAATTCATAGGTACGGGCAAAAATGGGCGGACAAAACTAGGGGACCTAATTTTGAAAGCCGATTTATCATAATTTGAACGCTAAATATAATCGCCCGCGTCCATCAAACTAAAACATCGATTCGGAAACTCGAAAACAAAATGAAACGAACTATATTGTTATTATGAACATCTGCTAAGCATTATAAAGCTGTGACTTTTTATTCGACAGTTTGAAGGCTTTTGAGCAGTCCCGATGTCACTATTGACAAACAATTCAAATTGCTTTGTTTACACAAAAATACACGAAATAGCTAAAGCCTTTAAACTGTCGAATAAAAATGCACAGCTTTAAAATTCTTAGCAAATTCTCATTAAATACTAGAGTACCATGGCCAAATAACCGCTAAAAATAATCGTCATCGTCCATAGAACTTATACATCGACTCGGAAACTCGAAAACAAGATGAAACGAACTTTACTTTTATTATGACAATTTGCTAAGAATTTTAAAACAATGCTTTTATATTCGACAGTTTAAAGGCTTTTGGGGAGTCACGAAGTAGCTATTAACAAACGATTCAAATTGCCTCCTTTACAATAACTAAACAATATAGGTAAAGCCTTTAAAGTGTCCAATAAAAAAAAGCACGGATTAAAAATTCTTGGCAAATTCTCATTTAATTTAAAGATTGAAAGTTTTGGGAGCTTTCCATTACTTGGCCTTTGTGCCAAGATCACGTAATTATTTGTCGTGTTAGACCAAAAGCGTTGTGCTATTTATTTCTTACATTTTCAGTGAATTTTATTCAAGTACGCATCGAAATAATAAAAGAATTAATAAATTTATTGCATTTTAGTAAGAAACATAACGGGTTAATAATTTGTTCTTACTAAAATAATAGCATGGGAGATATATCTTTTCTTGTAATAATAAAAATAGAGTTCGTTTCATTTCGTTTTCAAGTTTCCAATTCGATGTTTAAGTTTGATGGACGTGGACGATGTTTTTCACAGTGATTTGACCAGGATATTTCGTTATCGACATTTACTATTTATCGCACCCACTCCCTCAAATGAAAACCTGCCATTAAGAAAAACATGGGTACTTGTGCTCTTTTGCCACCGTGCTGAAATTATAACACTATTATTTTAACATGGGCAGAGTATTTGGTAACTATATTGTCGCCAACCATATCAATTGTGGGTGGGTATGCTGCCTAGGATTTTCACGGTTAAATTTGGGGGATTTATTTATCTACCACCCCAACTGAAAAGGTGATGCTGATGCTCCGATATACGTTATTTACATGAGGATATTGGGGGTGTCTATTTCAAAGGGAGGTTGGAGGTGTCTATTCCAAAAACCGTTCTTAGCAATAGGAGTTTCTATCAATCTAAACAGTTTATATTCAGGGAGATTTCCTAAATTCTAAACAAAATGTTTTTCTTATTCTAATGGACCATTTTTCCTAATTTTATTATTGAATACAGATTTACGCATTCACTTATTTGCTTTTTTTTCAGATTAAAACAGTACCTGGATATTATAAACAACCGTAGTTTACTTTTTTTCCTAAAAACATTAAAAATCGACATTGTCTCTAATTCTGCCCTCGTGGGGAGGTAAGTAAATAAATACTATAAATATTATTAGCAATATTATTATTTAAAACCATCACCATTGTTATTAATACTTTACTATATGTATCTATTAATATTTTTGTTTCAACTGTGGTACCAATATTCAAGAATTCTGGCGAAAGAACTGACCCATCAAATTATCGCCCCATTAGCCTCCTCCCACTTTTCGCCAAAATATTTGAGACCATAATTAACCATGCTCTAGTCCGGCACCTTACAGATGCTAAACATCTGACTGACAAACAATATGGATTTAGACAAGCCCGTTCCACAGCTGACATCCTCACTGTAATCTCTGAACGTATATACCATTCACTGGACAAAGCGGGGGAGGGCAGAGCGGTAGCTCTAGATATATCTAAGGCTTTTGACAGGTTATGGCACAAGAGTCTCCTCAGGAAAATTAAATCATACGGTATCACTGGTAGAATACTTAGCATAATTAAATGCTTCTTAGATAAGAGAAAAATCCAGGTTGTCCTCGACGGTCGAACATCTAAACAGTGTGATATAAATGTGGGAGTGCCTCAGGGGTCTATTCTTGGACCTCTATTGTTCCTGATATTTATTAATGACCTCCCCGACAAAACTGCCTCTGAGATGGGTATATATGCTGATGACACTACACTCTATAACAGGCATGACAGGAAAAAAATGAACACATATCTAAAGAAATGGCAAAAACACTAGAGGAAGACCTCCAATCTGTAGTGGAATGGCGACATAAATGAATGGTCACATTCAATGCTGCCAAGACTAAACTGGTTTCCTTCAATAATTTCAAGAAGCCTTCTCTGCCACCAATAGCAATGGCCAGTGACTCCCTGTCTGAGAGTACATCTTTCAAACTGCTTGGCCTAACGTTCACAGGAAACATGAGCTGGAACATATTGAAAACATTGCCAGGGCCGCTGCGAAAAAGGTAGGCTCTCTCTACCGTACTAGAAAACTACTGACACCTGAAAGTATCCTGTATCTCTATAAGGTCACCATTCGCCCATGTATGGAGTATTGTTGTCACATTTGGGCTGGTGCGTCTACTACTAGTCTCTCGCTCCTAGACAAGGTTCAAAATAGAGTCGCCAATCTGATAGGCCCTGAACTGGCATCTAAGCTTCAGCCTCTGTCCCATCGACGAAACGTTGCATCCCTCTGCTTGTTCTACAAGTATTTTAATGGTGAATGCTCTGACGAACTGCAGACACTTGTGCCCCTACGACGCAGACACCCTCGACAAACCCGACAGGCAGCTAAATCCCACCCCCACACAGTAGAGATCCCTAGATGTAAAAGATCTTTCTACTCCAGTAGTTTCTTCCCCAGAACCGCTAGACTCTGGAATTCCATTCCAGGATCCTGCTTCCCCAATTGTACTGACATGCAGAAGTTCAAGTGCAACATGAACCGACATCTTGCTGCCCAAATCCCTACATAGTGCCCCAGTAGTTGCTGACCCTGATAGTAGCCACCTACACCAAAGTGGCAATATGCCTTGTTTGGGGTGAAAATGTAATTAAAAAAAAAAAAAAAAAACTATTACTATTATCATTACAAGCAGGACCTGTAGAAATTCCACAGGGGACTCATTCATATGTAATATATTAATGTTGGCATTCTGGAGATATTCAGCGTAAATGAAGACGCTCTGATATTATTGTAACTATTTTGTTAAAGCTGCAAAAGTATTTATCCAAGCTAGCAATGACGCCCAGCGTAGCAAGGTCGTAAAATATGCTTCAATATGATATTTTCATTCTTGCAGATTTCGTATATATTATTATGGAGTTAATGTTATATCAATTTTTGTATGTTATAAAGTTACGATTTCAAAAATAAAAATATACTTATACGACTTCGGTTCATCAACTTGAATCGAAACCGAATCCCAAACTATATATATATATATATATATATATATATATATATATATATAAATACTCATGTAAAATTAATATACGAAAGTATAGAGTTATGCGTAAACTTTAAGTATTTACTTCAAAAGTGCTCAATACGTAGGTAGAGCAAGTTAGTAAGTTATAAAATGTATATGGCGATTAAGCTACACTGAATATTCCGTGTTTCATCCACTCTAGGATTCTTCAGGCTTATGCGCGAATTCTGTGGTTGTTTGTCGTTTTTATATGCACATCTTCTATTGAAATTTTAGTTAGCCAATCAGCTTTCTAGTATCAACCGCGCCCTTCCTATCAGCCAATGAGAATGCATTTATCGGACAAAGGACTATTTGACCTCTGGTTGACCTGTCCCTCTGTGTATACTCTATTTAGCCTGGATATTTAGCTTCTTGATCTGTTTTAAATCTAGGTGAGTGTGTTTTTTTTAATGTTAGTTTATATATAAATATATATATATATGTGCACACACATATATGCATATATATATATACATATATATATATACATACATATATGTGTGATCGTTTATGTATATTCATGTTTATTTAATTTATTTATTTGTTTATTTTCTATTGTTTTTGTTAGTTTTAAAACTATTTTGTATCGCTATCCTAGAGTAAAATTTATCTTGTAAACACAGTTGTTTGCTATTTCTATTCTGCAGTTTAATAGATGTTGGGGTTCTTTAAAGTACAGGGTAGCAAATTTTTCATGGAGACATAATCTACATGGGTCGTCTAGCTCCCTACACGTGGTAGCTTGTCTTATTATTTTCCATTCGACTACCGGCGAATGTCTGCTTTCCTTGAGTTCCCAGTATTTATTCGCTAGTGTTGTTTTCATACGGTGTTTTTTATTGTTGAATGTCCTTTTGTGGTCATAGTATCGAGTTTTGAAATCTAAGGAAGTCATACCTACGTAATAGTTCTTGTTATTCGGGTTTTCTTTCGCAAATATTGTGGCCTAGTAAACTACGCTTTTGGTTAGACATTTATTTTGAAGTGGGCAAAGTGTGCAGTGTCTACAGTTGCATTTATCTTGTTCGTTATTAGTATTTTTATTTATAGTATGGTTTTTCTTGTACGGGGTTGGTTTATTATTATTATTATTTTTATTGTTATTATTATTATTATTATTATTATTATTTCTGCTAGTGTTAGTTTTATTTTTGTCATAGTGTCTACTTTTTTATTGTTTATTTTGTTGTTGTTTAATATTTTGTTATTATGTGCTTTAATTATCATCTCTAAATTTTCGCAACAACTGTAGGATAACTTCAAGGTATTTTTATTGAAAATTTTGTGTAAGGGGTTGGTTGCGGGAAAGTGTTTTTCATTAAGATCTAGAAATTTCTTGCCACGTTTTGTTTTTAACATTTGATTGTATGGGGCCGTATACCAAATAATAGTTCTTTTTCTTCTATTTTTAATTTTATTATAGTTATTGGTGTTTTGTTGCTTATATTTGATATCGATATTTTTGTATCCACTATTTTTTAGGGCTGTTGTATAGATATTGGTTGACCTGTTAAATGCAGTTTCATCGCTTGAGTTATTACTGAACCTACTTACGATCGAGTTAGGAATCTGTTTTATAATTGATGGTGGGTGATTGGACTTAGGGTTTACGTATATTGGAGTAGCGTTATCTTTTAAGTAGGGTTCATATATGTTTTTATCTAAATTTAACATGACGTCCAGTTTGTTATTTTTATGTTAGCTGATACGTCTGCTTTTAGGCCTAATTTTTTCATTTCCTTGTGTATGATTTTCTTAAAGTTATCTCGCCGGTAGTCGAATGGAAAATAATAAGACAAGGTACCACGTGTAGGGAGCTAGAAGACCCATGTAGATTATGCCTCCATGAAAAATTTGCTATCCTTTACTTTAAAGAACCCCAACATCTATTAAACTGTAGAAGAGAAATAGCAAACAACTGTGTTCACAAGATAAATTTTACTTTAAGATAGCGATACGAAATAGTTTTAAAACTAACAAAAACAACAGAAAATAAACAAATAAACAAATTAAATAAACATGAATATGCATAAACCATCACACGTATATGTATGTATATATATATATATATATGTATATATATATATGTGTGTGTGTGTGTGCATATATGTGTGTACACATATATATTTATATATAAACTAACATTAAAAAATGAATAAATAAATAAAAACCCACACTAACACAACAGATCAAGAAGCTAAATATCCAGGCGAAATAGAGCACACACAAAGGAACAGGTCAACCAGAGGTCAAATAGGCCTTGGTCCGATAAATGCATTCTCATTGGCTGATATGAAGGGCGCGGTGGATACTAGAAAGCTGATTGGCTAACTAAAATTTCAATAGAAGATGCGCATATAAAAACGACAAACAACCACAGAATTCGCGCATAAGCCTGAAGAATCCTAGAGTGGATGAAACGCGGAATATTCAGTGTAGCTTAATGGCCATATATATTTTATAACTTGCTATATATATATATATATATATATATATATATATATATATATATATATATATATATAATATCGAGTAAACTGATTCATAATTTTGAATTAAAAATCGGTTTCAAAGGAAAAACAAACAAAATCAATAGATTGTACGATCGTTTCGGAAACGATGTTTTTATTGAAATAGACAATATGTCTTGAACAATAATTTGATAAAAAGATTTTTTAAAACAAAGTCTCCTCATCAAAAAAAAAAAAGAGTGGAGCGGGGGTTAAAGACACCAAAAATATAACTAGCATTTTTGTAGTAAGGCAGATATTTCTGGAAAATATTTAAAAAATATAAAGAAAAAGAAAAGGAAAAAATGTTACTAATTTTCATGTTTATAAACAAAATAAAATAAAAATAAAATCGGGTGGAAAAGTAAGGTAAAGAGGGATATCTTTAATATTACTTATAATATATATATATATATATATATATATATATATATATATATATATATATATATATATATATATATATATATATACCCTTTTCCGCCGCTTTTGAAGCTTGTAAGTGTCTTAGTCCATCCATTCATTGGCATGTTGTTAAATGTAATTTCTGAATGGTCGAAATTATGATGTATACAAACTTTAAAAGAAAACGCAGATAAAAGTTAAACCAACGTTTATGAATGCATCGCGTAAGAATTTCGTCTTTTAAGTTTAAGAGAATGGATTTACTGTCATTATGTTTTGAAATATTAAGGGCTTCATATCTACAAAGTGCGCAGAATTTGTCACCCGCCATATACGTTTTATAAGATCCTAGTATTTCCCATTTTAAAGTGAAAGGAATACTTCTATCATTAAGTCGCCAAATATGTTTTAATAAAGCTGTCTGGTTTTTCAAGGAAAGATTTTTGAAGGAGTGCTTATGCGTGGAGATTCTGTGTTTAATAAGTCCAGATGTGGACCCGAAGTAAATTGCATTTTGTTTAATACATTTGTTGTCAGCTAGATTAAGAGTGTAAGCATGTAATACGTTTGGTTGCATTTGATTGGTAGATTGGTTAATGGGGGTGCTGTCATTGATTAATTGTGTGCTGGAATTAGTCTGTGAGAAGGGATTTATATGGTTGCTATTAATATAATTTATATTTGGAATTTTGACACTGTGAAGCTATAAATTACATTTTTTACTTTGCAGGTACCTTGTAAAGCACATTTATATTTTCTTCTACAATTACAGCCTGCTATAGTTTCCATATTTGCATTTTGTATCTTACTATTTTTTTTATTGTTGGAAGTAATTATTTTTCATGTAGGTTTGGCATAGTTGAGTAAGACACTTTGATCGTGTTCTTGTAAAAGATTTTATTGTACCTATGAGGGGCTTTAAAGTTTTTTACTAATACTTTAAAGAATTCTCTGGCTAAGTTTGTTTTAAGATTTTTAGAATATAGAGGGTGAAACCATAGCTCTAGGATATTAATGCCTATCGAGCTTATTATATATCTATATTACAACGAGCATTGTTTTCTTTTAATTGTATTAATGCATTTACTAATACATTAAAATAAACTCTGCTATTTAGACTCTTGGTCTAATTCCCTCAATATATATATATATATATATATATATATATATATATATATATATGTATATATATATCTATATCTATATATATATATATATATATATATATATATATATATATATATATATCTATATATATATATATATATATATATATATATATATATATATATATATATATATATGACTTTACTTCCTTCAGCAATAATCGAAACCGAAACCAAACTTTATGGAGAATTCTTGATAAAATTATTAAAAAAAAAGGATTATTGAAGTACCGTTAGCTATAACCGAAACCAAAACGTATGAGGAATTCTTGGTAAAATTTTATAGATGACTTAAGTGCCATCAGCTATAATCGAAACCAAAACCAAAATTATGAAGAATTCTTAGTAAAATTATTTATAAAAAAATTAAATGACTTGAGTGCCATCCGTTATAATCGAAACCGAAACTTATGAAGAATTCTTGGTAAAATTGTTTATTACAAGAAATGGAAGTTCATAACAATTAAACGACCTGGCTGTAAGCGTGACACAGAAAATAACGCACACGCTATTGTATTGTTATATAGGTAATAACTATTATTAACATTATTTTTACTATTCAACAAATTTGTTTCAGTTTCTAACCATTTATTATACATATTGGAATCAATTTTGTCGTCTACTTTGGCGTTTGTAATAAACGCTAATACGTTGATATATATTTTAAAAATAAAAAGTAAAAATACAACATTCTTCTTCCACATAAAATAAATTTTAAAAATTTATTCAAACGGATAAAATTATTTCGAACATTGTTCCAAGGAATGAACGCTGTCCAAATTACAAATTTTCCAGTTTTTTTAACGTTTTCATTTCGATTTTCATTTCGATACTTTTTTGGGACCGCTTATATATATATATATATTCTTGGGAAAACATTTCTTCCGCAACAGGAAAACATTAAACAAAATACTTAACCGGAAAATTATTTTACCAAAAAATAGTGATTAATATTAAACTTTAAAAAAAGAAAATATTAGAATTAAAAAAAAAACTATTTTATTTTAACTCCATATGTATTAATAAAAATGTAAGTTGCACCTTTTATCAAATTACTCACTTCAAAAATAATTCATATTTGGTTACATTTTTGTAACAGAGTTATTTACTAAAAGATAATACCGGGTTTTTTTAAATATAACCCCGTCCACAATACAGCACCCCTCCCCTGATGTTATATGCGGAGAACTCCAGTAATTAGTGCATTTAATGCATTTTTATTATTTTTAGGGAAGGGGAGATTTTGAGTGGGTGTAACTACCTCACGGATTTTATTTTCTAGTTTTAAGAGCCTCACCCTACTTTCCAATTCCCCTTGATTAATCTCTAATTATGTATTTGTGTTGTAGAAATAAATTTTATTTTTACTATATCAGCTGTAATATTATTATATGTATTTAATTAATCATGTTATACAAATAATTTTATTTTGGCTATATTAGCAGTGATAATTAGATGTATTTAATTAATTATGCTGTACAAATAAATTAAATTTTTGCTATATTAGCTGTTATCTTATTATATTTACATGAAATGTTTAAATTATAATAAGTGTGACATTTTTAATACTTAATATAATATATGTATATTATGTATGATTTTATTTACAGTTTATTCTATTTATTTTATTTTTCATTATTTTGTATTTAATTAATTATTGTATTTATTTTTTGTGTTTATTTCTTTACACTCGACATAATTCATGTATAATACTTTATTCTGATTAAATAAAACATATTTTTCTTATTAATAATATAATAAAAAATACTAATTGTTTTTATAATTCCGGAATTCATTTCTACTTCGATGATTTGGGATTTTTCCGATACCGTTCTTTCTTTTACAGATAAAAATCAATCTAATAAGCGTTTTTTATAATGACAAAATTTATAGATAATTTATTGATTTTGAATTTTACATTTATAGATCTATGTATTTTTCTTTTTTAAATTAAAATAATTTAAAACTAGTTTACTAAAAATCGTTTTTACAAAATTTCTTTCCAAAATTTTTAAAATGTATTGATATAATTCCATAAGTTTGGATTTTTCTTCTAATATTTTATATTCAATTTAATTTATTTCTTTTTGAGAAAAAATTAAAATACATATAATAATCGTTTTTTATCATGGTAAAATTTATAAATATTTAACATCTTAAAAAATAGCGTAAGGCACATCTGGTAGAGTTTAAATAAAATAGTTTTTATTTAAATTCTAGTATTTTCCTTTTTAAAGTTTAATTTTCATCAATATTTTTCGGTAAAATAATTTTCTGGTTAAGCATTCTGTTGAATATTTTTCTGTCGAGGCAAATATTTTTTTCCAAGAAAATACCTAACTTTTTAAAACTATATTATAAACAACATTAACAACAACAAAAACAATAACATTATATTTATCAACAACATTAACAACAACAAAATCAATAGCATTATCAACAATATATACAACAGCAAAATCAATAACATTATATTTATCAACAACATTAACAACAACAAAATCAATAACATTATATTATCAACAACATTAACAACAAAAAAAACAATTACATTATATTATCAACAACATTAACAAAAACAAAAGCAATAACATTATATTTATCAACAACATTAACAACAACAAAAACAATAACATTATATTTATCAACAACATTAACAACAACAAAATCAATAGCATTATCAACAATATATACAACAGCAAAATCAATAACATTATATTTATCAACAACATTAACAACAACAAAATCAATAACATTATATTATCAACAACATTAACAACAACAAAAACAATAGCATTATATTATCAACAACATTAACAACAAAAAAAACAATTACATTATATTATCAACAACATTAACAACAACAAAAGCAATAACATTATATTTATCAACAACATTAACAACAACAACAAAAATAACATTATATTATCAACATCATTAGCAACAACAAAATCAATAACATTATATTATCAACAACATTAACAACAACAAAAGCAATAACATTATATTTATCAACAACATTAACAACAGCACAATCAATAACATTATATTATCAACAACATTAACAACAGCAAAATCAATAACATTATATTGTCAACAACATTAACAACAACAAAAACAATAACATTATATTCATCAACAACATTAACAACAACAAAAACAATAACATTATATTTATCAACAACATTAACAACAACAAAAGCAATAACATTATATTATCAACAACATTAACAACAACACAATCAATAACACTATATTATCAACAACATTAACAACAACAAAAACAATAACATTATATTTATCAACAACATTAACAACAGCAAAAGCAATAACATTATATTATCAACAACATTAACAACAACAAAAACAATAACATTATATTTATCAACAACATTAACAACAGCAAAACAATAACATTATATTATCAACAACATTAACAACAACAAAAACAATAACATTATATTCATCAACAACATTAACAACAACAAAAACAATAACATTATATTTATCAACAACATTAACAACAGCAAAAACAATAACATTATATTATCAACAACATTAACAACAACAAAAACAATAACATTATATTCATCAACAACATTAACAACAACAAAAACAATAACATTATATTTATCAACAACATTAACAACAACAAAAACAATAACATTATATTCATCAACAACATTAACAACAACAAAAACAATAACATTATATTTATCAATAACATTAACAACAACAAAAACAATAACATTATATTTATCAACAACATTAGCAACAACAAAAACAATAACATTATATTATCAACAACATTAGCAACAACAAAATCAATATATTTCTCAATCAATAAAACATACTAAGAATCACATAAAATTATCACATGTTTACAAAATAAATATAAATTTTTAACTTATAATGATTCATATGAATGGCATCGTTCGCCTGCAACGATTAAATTACATTCCTATACCACGATAAAGTGATGGTTCGATTTTAAGGAGGGCCACCACTAATTTTTTTATTATTTAGAATGGATATATGGCCTGTTTTTGTCAATTTTTTGTCTTTTATATTTTTCCAAAAACATAAATGCCAACAATGTTGGACATTTTGGATGGAAAATGGCATTATGGGAAATATTAGTGTCACTGACAATATTCTACTGGTCATTATTATTTCTGACAATGTAAGTATAATGTCTTAAATCAAAGTGAACATAATAGCTGCTTCTAATTTGAAATATGTGACAAAATATTTTTTCTGTATTGAAATTCAAAATGTTGGCATTAATTAGCCGAGGAGTGTAATTTTCAAATAAAAATCTATTTATTTGGACACAAATATTTCTGTAGGAAAGTTCTGTAGGAACTAGCGACCTCAGTAAATTGTTGAAATTTGTTATGATGTTTGAGCAGTAAAGAGTCTATTTCGAGCGAACTTTTGAATTGATGGTGACCATCCTTAGGATGGAGTTCAATAGCCATTTTCAATAGATTTTTATCAATTGGCACAGTTTGGAATCCACAGACAGCTTTAAAGGTACAACTGTACTCACTATCTTGTAGTATGTGACAGTGTATTTCGTGTATGTTACGATATTTCAGTGTTTTACTTTCTTCAAAATTGAATAATTGTTCGGCATTGTCAAGACAAACAGTTCCAAAATGCAGTGGTATTTTTTGATGGCCACTATTAAAAACACCTCCAATCGGTTCTCTAAAGTGAGCAACACTGTGAGTGCCAGAGATAAGCAATCTTTTCAATTGCTGAATTGACAAATCAATGTTCAGGGTGCTTTTAATGATGTCAGATAACAAAGGAAGGTGGTAAATGATCTGAATAATGTTGTTAGCAATGCAACCATTTCTTTCATTAATCAATTTCAGATCCAAATTATTATGAGCAGCTAAATTGTCAATTTCTGGCCATTTTCTATTTGAATCATTATATTGTTGTCTCAAATCATGGCCAATAATGATTATTTTTTTGTGTATAAGTCTGTTCATACAATGATAAACTGGAAACCTTGGCAGAGCAAGTAGAAACATGTGGCAAATTAACTGTCTTTTTTGGCCCTCTATCTATTATATTCAGTCCATGCACTTTTGTCACATATGATCAATTTATGAGGATCAAAGTCAATCAAATAGACAGATTGCTAACACGTGACAAAGCTACATATGTCATTCTGTCTGAAAAGACAGCAGATTCCAAGTCAACAATGATAAAATTGACTGAAATACCTTCGGTTTTGTGGGCAGTCAAAGCATAGCTGAGTGACAAAGTTATTTGAGATCTAGTCACAACGCGTCCATGAGCAAGCTCAGAGTAAGCCTGCACAAATTGAACATCAATTGTATGATCCATATGATCAAATTTTACAGTAACAGCAACAACTTTGCCATTTTTTATTTGAATGAACTTCGCTTCAACATAACATTTTGTTGAATCTCACAGTTTCTTGCTCGACTAACATTCAAGCGTGATGAAAATGACTTTGGATTAAACCAATTACAATGCAGTAATATCGTTTGTTAAAATAATTTCTAACAACATTTCAAGTTTATATTTTATTAGAACTGTAATTGTTTTCATGTTTATTGTAATCTCACGTTTGCAGTGATAAAACATCCAGCATTAGTAAAGTGTGTCTTTCTGAATTTGAGAATATTTATTATACTGGAGAACCTATAGTGAATTGAATCCGAATAATCGAATTGATTCAAATGATTAAAGCGCATCATCATCATTTTGAAAAATGGCAAGGATAGACGATGATGAGAGAGACATTTATAACATTTTACTGAGGGGGAGGAGACATTCATACATTTTACTGAGCGGGAAGAGACATTTATACATTTTACTGAGGGGGAGGAGACATTTATACATTTTACAGTTCTGTGGATTCTTATAACATATATTAGCGACTGAGAGAGGGTGATCAGTTCTTATAACACAGAAGAGGGGAGGAGAGATACATTTCTTGTAAGAGTTACATAATAACGATGAGGGAGACAAAGTTCATATTAAGGATTACACATTACCTTTTGCTGTTGAGTGACGACACGACACAGTTTTACAAAAACATGATGATGACTTTTTATTATCGCATCGACCGGTCGGATAATGATTACGAAGCTAGGAATTCAAAGTCGCGCTACATAGTTAAATGTTTTCCCTTCGCTTCTAAAGGGACCCTCCTCTGATCATGTCAGCTCTGTTTGGCCAATTCTGCTGACCGTCCGAGCAGGACTCGTCTGCCTCCGATTTACGACTCTAGCTCCTATATTGAGAATTCATTTTTACTATGACGTTAGACGTGTGTTTTCAAACGTGATTGGCTCATGTGGCTTAAACATATATTTCCAAAACGCACTTCTGCAACAAAGAATTCTCACTAACCTATTTTTCAACCTAACTTATTTTTCAATGTTTTTAAATTGTATTGTACATTATTGTTTAGCTGACCATTTTAGTTCACTTACCATAAAAGGATGAACAATTAATTCTTTTTACAAACAAAAAATATCTAAACTATTTTATATGAAATTTAACAATGCGAAATCCTAACATTCCATTTTCTGAATCTATTTGTGAACTTTGCTCAGAAAGTTCGAGTCTCGGTCTATCCTAATCTCATTTTCTACTTATCTAAAGTTCTTCTTACTTACAGGAAAAAAGGGGACAGCCCTTTTCCCTGGAACACAAGGACCGATCCCAACAAGACTCTTTCCATTCAGTGAGGGTCTTATTTTCTTCTAAGAAAATATCTTTTTGGGTGGTCTCTGTTTTGTTCCAGGGAAAAGGGGACAGCCCTTTTCCATGGAACAAAATTTAATAGAACTTAAAGATATTTCTTTTTTGCTTTTGCGATTAATTTTAATATGTATGTATATGTATATAAAACAAGAGTGTTGGGAAACTGAATATGAAAACAAAACTTAATCTTTCTAGATTCTTGCAAGTTTGGACTCGCGACTGTTTGTGTTAAGCACACGTGATAACCACTACACCACGGAAACTTAACGACTGCCTGATTTTGTATTCGAGAATAAATAAAATATTTCTTTTGTGTTTTTTAGATAAATTTATGTGTGAATATGAAAGCAAAAGCACTGTGAAACAAAATGTTATCTTTGTAGATTCTGGCAAGTTTTGAGCTCGCGACCCTATACGTGTTAAGCAGACGTGATAACAACTACACCGTGAAACCTTTATGGCTGGTTGATTTTGCGTATGCAGTTATTATTGCAATCTTTTATGTGTTCGGAAAAATCTTATGAACCAAAATTGCAAAAAGACTCTTTTCTAAAAGATCGATATTAGATCCAAATATATAAAATAATATCTCAAATGAATCAGAAAAACACAACGAGTATTATTATCATTCATTAGAATTCATTAAATATTTAGTCATTAAATTTAAAATTTGTTTTTATATAGTATATCTGAAGCTTCATTATGGAATAGCAGTCATTGCAAGTGAACTTAATTTTGACGCAACATTTTATTGAGTCTTACATTTCCTTGCTCGGCTAATATTATATATAATCGCGAATGAAGTGCTCCGATGCAACATTTGTTGAGTTCCTTGACTAATGTATATATATATATATATATATATATATATATATATATAAAGGAGTCACCACGTATCAAGGCCCAGATGCAACTCGAGGATAAGGGTTAATGGGTACACATAAAATGTTGTACATTGAATTATTCAGGAGGATGGTACATCAAGAATTTGTTTATGTTGGACTTAAAGGCAATCAAATTGTAGTCAGCTAGAAAGCAGGCAAACGGAAGAGAGTTCTACAGGCGTGCAGTTCTAAGAAAGAAGCTTTGTTCATGGAATCTACGCACAGATAAAGAGTGGGGGGAATTATTGATAGTGGTTTTGACTAGAGGAGTGTTTACATGAAAGTTTGACGAGGGGGACTATAGATTGAAGCTCAGACAAGCATTTGCCATGAAAATAATGATAAAGCAGAAACAGATTCGCAACATCTCTTCTGTGAGAAAGAGGTTGCAGAGAAGAGAAAAGGGCATCCTCCACTAAGCTAAGAAGTCTATTTTGAACTCTGTCAAGACAGGATGAGCTGCTTCTAGCAGCTCCTGTCCAGATGGTTCTGGATATGACCTTAAACTATGTCCAGTGGTGAGGCCCCAGCTTGCGGGCTTTGTGGAGATTGGAGCCACCCTTTAATTGCCATTGCTTCCAGGTCTACTCTGACCCGGAGTGGTAGTACCTGTTAGGGTCCTAACTATGGGTTAAATAAAAATCGACTTGAAAACAACAAATATATTCTATTACAATTTTTTTTCTTCAAAATCTTTGGATTCGGCATTAAATAACCTGAAAAGGGTTAATATGCCGTAAAACAAAAACAACCAACCAACCTACCTGCCCAGATATAGCAACAATATTCCATCATTGGCCGTATCTGGCTTTTATATATGTAGAGAATTGCATCAGGAGTGAGATACCCTACCATTTTTTCCAGCGGCCTTGAAAACGGATTTAATGCATGTGTTCCATTTCAGATCAGGAGTAAAGGTCAAACCCAGAAGCTTGTCAAAATATGCAGCCTCCCTAAGACGAAAGCCATTCATTTCAATTGATGCCAGATAAGGATAAGAGCGGTGATGATGTAAAGATGGGAGCTTGGTTTTAGATACATCAAAAGTAATCAGCCACCGCTTTCCCCATTGAACCCATACTCAAGATCAGAGGAGAGTCAGAGAGAACTTTGTCATTTACGGCCTTCAATGTGTTGCCATAGATGGTAGTGTTGTCAGCATAAATGTCAACGAATGATCTTAGGATGTTATTTGGAAGATCATTGATGTAGATCAGGAAGAGAGTTGGGCTGAGAGACTCCAGCATTAATACTGTGAGCTTCTGATTTCTGCCCATTAACTACTACTCTTATGAATCTATCCGACAGAAATAATTTAATAATTGAGAATACATTTACCATAGCTGGATATCTTATGAAGAAGACCTTTATGCAATATCCTATCAAAGGTATTTTATATGCAAAGAGCAATTGCCCTAGAAAAGAAGCCTCGATCAAGAGATTCACTAATTCTATGAGATATAACCGTCAACACATCTGCTGTAGATCTAGCAGAATGGAAACCATATTGCATGTCACTAAGAAGATTATTTTTGCTGAAGTGGCTGACTACTTCTCTATTTAACACAGATTCCAGCCACTTATTCATGATGTACAAGGGACTAATTGGTCTGTACTGAGAGGGAGATGATCTGTCACCTGAATTCTTAAATACAGGACATACTGATGAGATTTTCCAGGGTGTTGGGAAGTAATTCTCCTTAAGACAATGCTTAAACAGCTTTATAAGTATGGGAGCTAGTGTTGGTTGAAGCTTTTTCAGCACTATAATTAGAATGCCGTTAGGGACAGTTCCTTTAATGGAATCAAGATTTTTGATTAGCTTGGCAACATCACGCACAGATATTTGTATGTCGCGTGTTTTCTGATACAGGCTGAAATAAGGGGGTTGACGGCCTTGGTCGCATTGGTAAAATTAGCTGCAAAATTCTTGGCTTTCTCTGATGCTGACGAGATTATCTCAGGTCCATTGATGATGATTGATATAGAGCACACGCTTCTGTTCAGAATCCTGTTTGCTATTTGCCAACACTGGTGGGAACCAAGCCACTGCTCAGCTACTTTGGATTTAATGGATTGAGCATACAACTCTCTTGCATGTTGTATTACTCTTTTACAGTGGTTGCTGGCAGTCCTGAAAGCAGCTTTAGTCTCAGTACATCTATTACGTTGAAATCAATGAAAAAGTGATTTCTGTAACCAATGGCAGCAGCACATTCTAGAGAAAACCACAACTAGGTTTTTGCTGGAATATTTTGGAGGGTATAAAACGGTCTATACCTACAATTAACCATTCCGCCAAGTCTGATACTATAGAAGACAAATTATTTTTAAACATGGAACACAGAGATTGATCTGTAATAAATGTACGAAAACTATTACAGTACGATGAAGAGGTACATCTGAAGACCTATTACATTTTGTTTTTATCTTAACAGATACAACCGAGATGTCGGAAAATCCAAGTTGGTGATGGAACGGAAGATGAACATAGCTCAGGGCAAGTTGTGAGAAAAAAGTTAAGGAAACTTGCCTACTGACTGTTAGTATCAGGCACACGGGTGGGTTCTTGAACGATCTGAATGAGGACATAAACAATAGAGAAATCGTGACAGAACCACCTCTCATCATCTGTCTTGTTTGAGTGGATTAACCATTCCACATTATGAACATTGAAGTCACCACAAATGTGAATGTTAGTCAGAGCAGACAGGATGTGGTCAATTTTCTCAGATATGCTCTTAAAGATCGTAACTCCGCTGTTGTGGGATAGAGCAGATCAATTTTGCAACCCCGGTGAGGCAATGGTGATGATAGTTGAGGCTTGACATAGAAAAGACCTACACAAAATATTTTTTTTTTAAATCGTTATCTTTGCTTGAGGAAATAACAATTTCCCTTCGCTTCTAAAGGGACCCTCCTCTGATCATGTCTGCTCTGTTTTGCCGATTCTGCTGACCGTCCGAGCAGGACTCGTCTGCCTCCGATTTACGACTCTAGCTCCTATATTGAGAATTCATTTTTACTATGACGTTAGACGTGTGTTTTCAACAATTAAAAGTTGAAAAATTAAAGCGATTAAAAGTTTTCGGTGAATGGCCAAGAACGTCTCGTCATCAAAACAATCCGTACTGTTAAGAAAATGGGATCATTATTTAGAATATGTTTTAAACTGCATTTTTAAATCAAATGAGTGAGGATAATGAATTAATAAAATAAATATTAAGTGTAAAGGCAAAATTATTTATTTTAAATAATAGCGACCAAAGTTCGTTTTTTCATTTCAGGAACTTTTTTGGGGTGGGAACATTTTAGATTTCACCGTCGGAAAACACGCTCGTTATTGATATTGAAAAATTTTTTTTTTTTTTACATGGGGTCACCACTTATCAAGGCCCAGGAGCTACTCGGGGATAAGGGTTATTGTGTGCACATTAATCAGTGGGATAGTATCGTAGTAATAGTTAGTATTGGGGATTTGATAGGTGTCATTACTTAAGGGGGCGGTTCATCAGGAATTTGTTTGTGTTGGACTTTAAGACATCCAAGTTGAATTTGTGGGGGGGGGGGGAACAGGCAAGCAAACAAGAGTTCCACAGCCGTGCAGTTCTAAGAAAGAAGCTTTGTTCATGGAATCTACGTTTTGATTTAGGCATGGATAAAGAGTGGGGAAAATTATTGACAGTGGTTTCAGCTTGTCGGGTGTTTTTCGTGAAAGATTAGCGGGGGGGACCAAAGAATGGAGCTCAGACGAGCACATGCCATGGAAATAACGATAAAACAGAGACAGGCTCGCTACATCTCTTCTGTGGGAGAGAGGTTGCAGGAAAGAGAAAAGGTCATCCCCCATTAAGCCACAAAATCTATTTTGTACTCTGTCAAGGCAGGATAGACTGTTTTTAGCAGCTCCTGCCTAGATGTGGCAGCAGTACTCCATCCTTGGACGTACTCGAGATATTTTCTGGAGCAGTAGAAGGATCCCACCATTTTCCCAGCGACCTTGGCCACAGACTTGATGTATGTGTTCCATTTCAGATCAGGAGTAAAGGTCAAACCCAGAAGCTTATCAAAACATGGGGCCTCCCCTAGACGAAAACCATTCATTTCAATCGATGCCAGATGGGGATCAGAGCGTTTATGATGTAATGATAGGAGCTAAGACTTAGATGCATTAAAGGTAACCAGCCACAATGGCATAAATTCGGTTCAGTCCATGGTGCGTTTCACCAAGTAGAAAGCATAGAACGAAAAGGAACGTTAAAATTCCATTTCAGTGTTTTTAAGCAACTACAAAACGAAATTAAAAGGAAATGATGTTTGTTGCGCGGTTCACCTAATAGGAAACATAGAACGGAAAGGAACGGCAAAATTCCATTCCAATTTTTTAAGCAACTATGAAGTAAAGAAAACCCAAACCGGCGTTACTTCGTAAATGTCCCTTGTGAACAATCCCGGAAATAGTGTAAGTGGTAGCGGGGGAAGGAGGAGTTCATCAGAGAGAAAAGATTATACTACTTCCAACCGATTTAGGCAGTGAACTCTCAGCACAAAAATATAGAAATCTACGATTATCGAGGAAATGGAGAGATAATATGCCTATAACACACCTCAGATATTGTGATGTAGTTTGTGCAGTTTTGTAAAATTATATAAAGAAATGTAAAAGCGTGTGACTTTTATTATAAACTTAAGAAATTTAAGCCAAATTTTTATATTGTTCACCTTTCAAACTTTTGAAGAGTTTGGTTTATGGTTTGATAATTTAGGTATTCTTAGGTATTTTATATTATTGTTACTATTTCTTTCACCAATTAAGAGCCAATATGCTCTGTTTTGGGGCCTACTTCTCTATGGATACTGATATGAGGCCCCTGCTGTTAAATCTACTAGTTAATTGAGATAACATTTAACTCTCTATCCATAATAACTTATGTTGGTAGACACACGCACGTCCTATGCTGAAGAATTAATCTCCACGGTGCTCTGCATCCTGCGAAGATTATGTGTTTTACAATGTGAGAATCCACACTTCCTTGATTACTTTTTTCCTTTGATGTCAATTATGCGTGAACTTAGATTGTCACTACAAAAGGTCAGTTCCCAAATGACAATCAGCAATAGGTAGATCTGGAGTAAGGGAGTAGGTGCAAAATGAAAATATAGTTAACTGCAATTTAAGCATTGCCTGTCTATCCCGCTCTTTATCTTTTCTTCTGTCTGTCGATTTTCTCTCTCTCTCTCTCTCTCTCTCTCTCTCTCTCTCTCTCTGTTCGACACAATGGGAATTATGTAAAATGAAATAAAAGAAAAAAGTACCCATTTTTTGTATGAATGTATTCCCATGTTTTATCCATAATGACCAAAGACAGAAGCTTTCTGATTCTCCATCATTCTCCACACTATGATAGAAAGTTTTATCCCCTGCCAACAGGTGAAGAATTTGTTCCCAAAAGAAAACAAGGCCTGGATGCAACATTTCTATAAGAAAATAAACAAAAATAATTTGCATCAAAGCCACTTATGGCTTGATTTACATTTCTATGCGATTTCAATAATGATCTATGGAAATAAAAGGAACGTTGTTATATGGAAATTCTGAGAGCAAATTTCGATTCTGCGAACCAAATTCCATATAGAACGTCTACTCATGTCCATGGAGTAAAAGAAATTCCCAAATCTCGTCAAACGGTGTTTCTATTTGTGAGCAAAAGAAATTGATTTGCGAATATTATTCCTAAGCTGTTTTCTCTGTCAGTATTGTTTCTATCAATAATTTGAAATTTCACTGCCAAACATTGTTGAACCAAACTAATGGTTATGCATAAAACTTTCTACAATACATAATAAATAAATAACAATGAATATAATATATATATAATATAATATAATATAATATAATAATAATATAATATAATATAACTAATGGTTATGCATAAAACTTTCTACAATACATAATAAATAAATAACAATGAATATAATATATATATAATATAATATAATATAATATAATATAATAATAATATAATATAATATAACTAATGGTTATGCATAAAACTTTCTACAATACATAATAAATAAATAACAATGAATATAATATATATATAATATAATATAATATAATAATAATATAATATAATATAACTAATGGTTATGCATAAAACTTTCTACAGTACATAATAAATAAATAACAATGAATATAAACTTTAACAGTTTTATATTCAAAATATGTTCTAATAAGTATATGCTAATAAGGAAAACGGACTGGACTATAATTTCAACAAAATATAGTGATCAATATTGTAATAAAGTCTTGTATAAAATTTACTAATGTTTGTTAATATTGGACTTGAATATAACAATGTTGTAGTTTGCAAGAATGCTATTCGATGGTAACTTGTTTTCCAAATGAAGAGTTTGGTGGCGGCGCACAGGTCATTTTTTTAAAAACTTTTTAAATCATTACTATATATTACGCTTAATATAATATAATATAATATATATATAATATAATATATATATAATATAATATATATATAATATAATATATATATAATATAATATATATATAATATAATATATATATAATATAATATATATATAATATAATATATATATATATAATATAATATATATATAATATAATATATATATAATATAATATATATATAATATAATATATATATAATATAATATATATATAATATAATATATATATAATATAATATATATATAATATAATATATATATAATATAATAATAAATAAGATATCTGTATTAATCAAAATATCATATTTTACGACTGGGCAAATGCCAGGCGGCCTGCCAGTTTAAAATAAAGTTTAACGTTAGTACATCCAAAAAAACTTTCTTACAATACCCATAACTATAAGTGTAAACTGCTCTCCTTCTTTTTCGGTTTGTTTGGAGGAGTTTTGCTGCCACATGGCTAGTGGAAGGTTTAAAGGGTAGTATGTTTAGCAAGAAAACCATAATAAAGTAAAACAGTGACACCGTCTTTTCTTTGACGAATCGGAATCTAAATTCGAATTATGGCAGATAAAATTTCTGGGATAGCTAAGGATTCGAAAACTATGCAAAGTCATACAATCTCCAACAGAGGATCCAAACGACCCCGAATTTCTCGAACAGAACGCGACTGTTTTTGCAGAACTGATTCAATGTTTAGACGATAGAACTCTGTCTCTGATTATAAGAGACGCACTGGATGATGGAAGGAAAGCATTGAACATATTAAGAGAACATTATTTATCCAAAGGGAAACCGAAAATAATATCCCTATATACAGAATTAACGTCTCTGAAACGTAACGAGGATGAAACGATTACCGACTACGTTATAAGGGCAGAAACAACCGCCAATGACTTAAAACTCTCAGGTGAAATAATAAGTGATAGCTTGTTGATATCAATGACCCTCAAGGAACTTCCTGTCGATTTTAAACCATTTAAAACTGTTATAACTCAGAAAGACAAACCACTAAATTTCAGCGAATTTAAAGTGGCATTGCGCAGTTACAAAGAGACTAATCGTATGCTTGTGAACAATAATAACTCTAGCAATATTATGAAGTTCAAAAATGCTTCTCGAAAGCAGACACCACCAAATTACGCACCTCACCGCAACGTATTCTCCAAAAGTAATTTTCCCAAGAAAAAGAATAAAATTATCTGCTATAATTGTGGACGACCCAACCACAAAAGTTTCCAATGTCGATATAAACGCTCTAAAATGGACACCGTAAAAAACGTTGAGAACTTTGAGGAAGAACATACATTTCTATTCACATGTAACTTTGACAATACCACAAACGGTAAAAATCTCCTTGTAGACTGTGGTGCTACAGCGCACGTTATCACCAAGGAATCTGATTTTATTAATTTTGATTAAAACTTTAATCCTCAAAGTCATTTTGTCGAACTTTCCGACGGCAGTCAAATAAATGATATAGTCTTGAAAAGAGGCGATGCTAAAATATTCCTAAAAAATAATAAAGGCGAAATCTGTAACTGTATTCTAAAAAATGCTCTGTTCATACCTACATTTAAGCAAGACATATTCTCCGTGCAAGCTGCGATTAAACAAGGCGCGAATATACAATTTGGCCAAAATACATCAAAATTGACATACCCCAATGGAACTGTATTTGACATTAAAGAAAATGGCCGACTATATTATTTAAAAAGTATGGTTCCCTCAAAAACTGCCTGTCACGACTTGGAAACCTGGCATAAAATTCTAGGACACCGCAATACAGCTGATATTAAAAAATTACCAAATGTAGTCGAAGGCATGAAAATAATACCTTCAGACGATCTCTCAAATTGCGATGTGTGTGCACAGGGGAAAATGACAAAAGATATAAGCCGAACGCCAGACAAAAAAAAGCTACGAAAATTCTCTCACTTGTGCATTGTGACTTTAGCAGGTCTGATATGCCCGATGGGGAGAAACAATCTAAGGTACTTTTGAACTTTATTGATGATTTTTCCGGTTTAATTATGGTTTATTTGCTAAAAAACAAATCCGACACTATCCTCGCGACTAAGAAATATTTAGCTGATGTTGCCCCGCACGGTTCAGTAAAATGTATTCGCTCAGACAATGAGACTGAATTTACTAGTAAAGACTTTGAACGTCTATTAATTAACCACCGTATTAAACACAAAAAATCAGCGCCGTATTCCCCCTTCCAAAATGGCACCGCTGAAAGGGCATGGCGAACCCTTTTTAAGATGACAAGATGCCTACTTATCGAATCGAAATTAGCGCATAGTTTATGAACATATGCTTTAATGGCAGCAGCATATATCATAAATAGATCGTTCAATAAGAAGCTAGGAAAAACGCCGTATGAAGCGTTTTGCGGTGTAAAACCTAAAATGAACAGAATGCATCTATTTGGTTCTGATTGTTTTGCATTTATAGAAAACATCAGTAAACTAAATACTAAAAGCGAAAAAGGTACTTTCGTAGGTTACGATAAAAATAGCCCCTCATATTTAATCTACTTCGCAGCTCAAAATGCCATAAAAAGAGTTAGATGTGTAAAATTCAACTATACATTAAATTTGAAAAATGGCGATCCAGTGGATGAAAAACGTGAAATATTACCTAGCATATTAATCGATCGCAATGAAAATATTAATAACGACGACAATTACAGTAATTCTGACGAAAATAGTAACCAGACACGTCGATACTCAATAAGGGAGCGAAAAAGGCCAGACTTCTTACAAATTGAAAAGGTACAAGATTATGCAGTGGATTACTGTTACTTACACTTTTTTTAATTGTTTTAATTCCAAAAGATAACAAACAGATAGGTAAGACATTTCTTACTCCAGTAGTATTTGCTGTAAAACAATTTTAATCGCTAATACTGATTTATTGATGAAATATTATCAGTGCAGATTAGGTAGGAAGAAATTTGTATTTAGATATTTTGCGGATTTTTTTCTTTTTTTTTTTTACATATTTTGTGAAAACTATGCAATTCTGAATGTTTGTTAGACCCCCCCCTCCACTATCTTAACTCTATCGCTAACTGTAAGTTTTAGTAGCAATAGATAGTATATAAAATAGCTTAAAACAAATAAACCAATCATTAACATTTTGGATGGATGGGTTCTATTTGTGTTTTGATCAGAATAATAGTATCAATAAAAAAAATTCAGTCAGGGTGTTTCAAATAAATAAAAAAGAATAATGGAATAGAAATTTATACAGCAAATTAATCAATTGTATGACAAATATTTTTTGAAAATTCATTAATATTTTTTAAATTGAATCACAAACGTTATACACATCTTTAAAGATATAATGCTAAATCAATGTAATTTTATTTCTTTCTGTAAATCATCAAGTTGTTGCATGTTGCAAATATTTTTGTATCTTTATTCCATGCCGTTGGTAATTTCATGTAGTTTCATACAAAAATTCTGTTATAATGCCATGAAAAACGTCAGAGTGAGAAGTGAATGCATTCAAGTCGGGGAAAGGAAGTTAATACGGTCACACACAGCCCAGCTCATATTAGCATCATTTACCTTTTATGTTGCTCATGTGTTGCTCATGAAATTGTTATTCAAATATTGTTGGAGGGTTATCATATATATATATATATATATATATATATATATATATATATATATATATATATATATATATAATAGAAAAATCTTATTATTGAAAATTTATTCAACTTTTAAAAAAGCCTTATAAATCTGCAAGGAAGATATACAAGATTTTTAATTATCATTATTATATATTATTACAAATAAAATTGAAAACCCTTATTCCACGGAGTTTCAAAAAATGCAATTCTTCTCATCAGAGAAAAGAGGTTTGCGAAATATACAATAAATTTTGCAGGTAAATGCATTGAAAGTTGTAGTTACAAATATGAAATAAATCACATTTGCTTAAAAAAGTTATTAAATAGTTAGTGAAAGTTTATAGGGATTCATAGTAATTAGGAAAACAGGAAATAGGAAAACAGGACAAAAGGATATGGTAAAAATCCATTACTGTACAAGTAGAATTACTTAATGCTTACAATTTATGCATGCAAATGAACTTTTGAAAAGTCAATTATCATATTATTCAATTTGTAAACAACAATTTTGTTACTTAAATTCAATAGTTCATTAAATAGGTAGAGTCGTTTGGCACAATAGTTAAAGTGTTTACTAATGGCCGGGAGACCGGGGTTCAGTCTTGAGATGAGTGATGCCTAAGATTCAAAAGATGGAACTTGACAAAATACAAGTAGTATAAAGTGAGGATCAAGGGTAAATGAAATGTGGGAAAAAGTATTCTCCTCCCCTACACCTCATAGTAGCAAATGGAAAAGGAACCTTTGGGTCCCTCTCAACTATAGTCGACCACTTTACTCTAAATAGATCAACCGTGTAAATAAAATGACACTATTAAAATTAAAATATCAAATCAAGTGAAATAAAAATTAAATAACGTAGAGGTAGTGCTAGATGTTTTGTTACAGACACGTATTCCCATTGTAATCAGAATGAATGCAAAAAACTGAAAACTCATATGAAAATCTTTGATTTTGTCACTCTAACTAACTTTGTTTTTTAACCAATCAAATCACGGCTATTTCGATGCCAAGACAAGTCCTTTGATTTCCTTCCATAATAACACTTGATTAGAATTTATTGCCATGCAATTAACTCTTGATCCATAAGGCAACATTAATTTTAATTAACTCTAACCACAAACACATTAAGTGCTATTAACTATCGAAGTATTCAACAGCATCGACTACTGCGAGCGGATTTTCAAACACATTTGCATATTAAGCCTCCAGGGAAATGCACTATCTTTTCAAATTTGTTTTTTCATTAAAAACAAAATGAATCTTAGCATATTCACATTTATGGTTAAAAATGCAGTTACAAGTCAATCTATATGAGAAAGTGCCCATTTTAGTCATCTTAATGCAATAGGAATTTTTTTGCTTTTTTTAATTGTATTATCTATAAATAGTTTGATTTTGATTAGATTTGGGTTTGTCTGTTTTTTTTTTTAACATATAAAGTCATGGTGGAATACAATTCATTGTATGTAATTAATTGAACACAAATTGCTATTTTATGCATAAATGTCTACAATAGATACACTAGAATATGAATATGGTAATAAACTATGGTCATATATCCATTAAGCCACTCCTACACACATTCTTGTATATTTTAAACCAAAATTTTTAAAAGCTGAAATTGTGGCCAAATAAAATTTCAAGAGATTCTCGTTAGATACCTTATAGTACTTCGCATTATCTGTTGTTTTCTACATTATACTAAGCTTCTTAATAAGATCAACATAAAAGAATTCTTCTTCTTCTTTTCAAACAACTTACACTTGACTGGAAATTTAGTTGTGTCAAGTTTTCAGTATAAAATTTACATTTTTAATAATAATTCTATTTTATTTTCAAATTGTGTTTTTGGGCAAAACAAATCTAAACTGAATTTCTACTTCTTGAACAATGATAATATTTTTTAATAGGGCAAGAGAAATAGCGTCATATCTAGGAATTATTTTTTATTTTTTTTATTACATTTTCACTCCAAACAAGGCACATTGCGACTTTGATATAGGGGGCTACTATCAGGGACATAAGCATCAGGGGTACTGTGTAGGGAGTTGGCCAGCAAGATGTCGGTTCACGTTACACTTGAAAAAGCAGGGACCCGGAAGAGAATTCCAAAGTCTAGCGGTTCTGGGGAAGAAACTACATCTAGGGATCTCTACTGTGAAAGGGGTGGGATTTAGCTGCTTGTAGGCTTTGTCGGGGGTATTTACGTTGAGAGGGCACAAGTGCTTGCAGTGCGTCATAATATTCACCGTTAAAGTACTTATAGAACAGTCAGAGGGATGAAACATTTCGTCGATGGGACAGAGGCTGAAGCTTAGATGACAGTTCAGGACCTATCAGATTAGCGACTCTTTTTTTAACCTTGTCTAGGAGCGAGAGAATAGTGGCAGATGCACCAACCCAAATATGACAACAATACTCCATAAATGGGTGAATGGTGGCCTTATAGAGGTACAGGATACTTTTGGGTGTTAGTAGCTTTCTAGCACGGTAGGGAGAATCTACCTTCTTCGCAGCTGTCCTGGCAATACTCTCAATGTAATTGTTCCAGTACATGTTTCCTGTGAACGTTAGACCGAGGAGTTTAAAAGATGTACTTTTAGATCAAGATTCACTGGCCATTGCTATTGGTGGTAGAGAAGGTTTCTTGTAATTATTGAAGGAAACAAGTTTAGTCTTGGCAGCATTGAATGTGACCATCCATTTTTGTCTCCATTCCACTACAGATCGCAGGTCATCCTCTAGTGTTTCTGCCATTTCTTTAGATATGTGTTCATTTGTTTTCCTGTCGTGTCTGTTATAGAGTGTGGTGTCGTCAACATATATACCCATCTCACAGACAAGTTTGCTTACTATAATGTAGAAAGCAACAGAAAATGCGAAGTACTATAAGGTATCTAACGAGAATCTCTTGAAATTTAATTTGGCCACAAATAGATCAAGATTCTTGTTTGTTGTAAAGAGAATGAGATGATTCGAACTCAAAATGTCACATTTTTCTCCGTTAGCAACGACCAATGAAAACTTTTAATAATAAAAATGATGATGATTCTGACGAATGTCAATTTAATTTTTTTGCTTTTGAGATTGGATTTTGACATCTAATAACATTACGCCTCTGGATGTCGGCTTAGGATTTTTACTGATTTTCACTGATAATTTACTTAACTAATCTGTTAACCTTTTAAACAAAACACCAAACTTGCACGTTAGAATTGTTCTTGAACCCCAATCATTGAAGTTTGTACCTTTGTTTCAAAGTTACATATATTTTAATGTCTATTCTCTTCGTGATAAAGTTGTTTTTTGACATTTTTATAGATAGTTATAACTCATACCAACCGAAAATGTTTTAATTGTTTACAAGTCAATATTGAAGCATAACATTAAAAGTGTAAGGGAAAACAAAAATGCAATAATGTAAAAAAAATGTATAATGTAAGCTGAAAATACAACTCCAATCAAATAATATATTTTGTAATCATTAATTGCTTAATCTGTATATTAATATCACATTAATAAGTTCGTTGTACAGTGCTGCTCCTGCTGCTGCTTCTCCTGATGATGTCAGTGGATGAACCCTAATAACTTTTTGGGAGAAAATTGAAAATCAACCTTAACTGCAAATCTCACACAACAGTTATTTCCCTTTGGTACAAACTTAATGCTACGTGTTTCGTTACTGTAATTTCAAAATAAAACACTTCATTACAGTTGTTTGTTACTCTTGATTGTTTTCTTAATGAGATTCTTTAAACAACTTTATACATAAATACATCAGATATAAAAATAAACACAATCAAAGTTTGAAATAATTGAGTTGAAGGTAAAGAGTGGCATTACATTTTAATTCATTGTCTTCCCCCCAAAAAAATATATAATAATAAACCCTAAAATTTAACAAGACAATTGGCTAAAACTTGGAAAACATGAAAATGTAGTTATTAGTGTCCCCTAGAAACTGAAAATTATTTGATTTTATTCACTGCATAGCAGATATTCCCATTAAACAAACAGAAATATAACAATGAAGAAGAATCTTATTTCCTTTTAAATTATCTGATTTATCGTCTGCTTTTACTCAAGGTCTTTCTCACAAATTTTAAGTACTTTATGTTCTTGAAGGGTTTCAAGTTACCATCGAATTTGTGGTTATCATGGACTAGTAGTTGACCTAAATCGTCAAGGAAGGTTGTCCTCTATTAATTGAGTGGCGGTTTCACATGTGACGCTGTTATCCTCACTCTGCACTGAAATAAATGGCTGTATGTTCATGCTTACAATAGTTTGTCTACAGGCACATTGTTAAGAATGACTAAGAACTACCGGATTTTGTTGATGATAACTCTGTATTTCTGTTGCTCTTGTTGTTGTTGAGTATCATTCATCGCATTTGTTTTCCTAACATTTTTCTATTAAGAATTTTTTCTAAAAGGATATTGGGTACTTACAGGAAGGACCATGTGATGGTTGTCAACGTTCATAGATTTAAGTGTTTCTATGAAACGAACTGGATTCGAACTGGGCACATCCAGGTTGTCAGTCTGTGTCGTTAACTACTGAGCTACCATCACCTCCCTGCTGCTGCTGTTGCTGTTGCTACTGCTGCTGCTGCTGATTATGATGAATATTTGGTTGGAGTTATGTATTCCATGTCTAATTATTTTGAAGGGAGCGAGGGGGAAAACTTATCGTTTAAGCATCACACTTTCAGATTAGAATAAAAAAGAAATTTCTATAAATTATTTCTGTAACTTTTATATTAGAGATTCATTACATTGTGTAACGTTATTGTAAATTGGTCAACTATTGATCATTTATCTTATTAGAATTTTATGTTAATATTTTATTTTTATGAGTTGTGTTCAGTTCGCCTTGCAATATCTTCACAAGTTGGTCATCAATATTATAACGGGGGTGTCTACAAACATTATTTTATTTTTTAATTTAGAAACAGAATAAAATGATGTCTTTTCATACAAACTACTACACAATCCCATCTCTAGCCTTAATATAATCGAAAATTCTTATTGTATTTTTACCAACTTACATGTAATCAGAATGAAAAGTGCATACAAACACCACGATGAATCAAATGTATGTGATTAATTTACAGTGAACTTACGAAAGGATCCCCTTAAAGACTCATAAATGTAAACAATATTTTATTAATACTAGCTGTACCCTGCCACGCGTTGCTGTGGCTCAAATTGGCGCAATGGAAAAAGTTCCAAAATGAGAAAAAGCATGCTTCTTATAGGTTTAATTTTCCATTTTGCATGGGTACACAGTTTTTGTTGTTCCATTTTCTTAGCTGATATAGAGATTTTCCGGTTTGGTGACTCTTGAATACGTAATATAAATTGTCCATGTGAAAAAGCAGTCAGTGTTTAACTGTAAGGCCCACAATTGTAAAGATTGTTCCCTGTGCTTTGTTGATGGTTATTGCAAATGACAATAAAATTGGAAGGTTCAATTTCCTAAAGTGTAATGATGTATCCGGTGGAATCATAGGAACGCATGGAATGAAGATATATTCATCTGTGAAAGTTCCTGTTAAGATTGTTGTTTCTATTATATTGTTTGTTAATTTTTTTTTACTGCAAGCTATGTGCCATTGCAAAGCTTGGATTGGTTTATATTTCACAATATGATAATTAGTACACCAAATTTCAGTTGCAATACATGCGGTGGCATCCCTGGCAAATATAGCTGTTGGATAATTAACCACTTTATCTGCTTTCACAACAGTGTCGATGGATTTGTATTTGACTACCTCACTTGGAATTTTACATTGAATAATAGCGTTAAGTTCATGGGCATCTCTGTATTGACCTGCAAGAATAGCTCATTCACTCAGTCAAATGGAATTCTTATAATTTGAATATCTGCAAAAACCTTTTAAACTAACTATTCTTTTGATGAAATAAAATTACAGAAATTACAGAAGTTAAAAGTCAAAGAATTTTGCCCTTAACTCTGATCAGCTGGCAGTTTTTCGTACCCAATTTCCCATAAGTGATGCAAAAGTTTTTGTGCGGATCGAACAGTCGGCAACTGGACATGTATATTTTGAGTTAAGTTTAATAGCTTCACATGGAACAAAAAAGTAGAGTATTTGAGGCAAGCATTTATTTCATCTGCTGGTGTTGATTGAAGAATAACAGGTAACATTTGTCTGAAATCTTCTGCAAGCAATATTACTGCATTTCCAAATGGTCTGACATTGCCACGCAAATCTTGCAAGGATCGACCAAGAGCCTCAAGTGATTTTTTGCATACCATTGTGCATTCATCCTAAACAATAAGTTTGCATTTCTGCAATATTTTCCCCCATATTGGATGTTTTGGAGATGTCGAACATGAGATTTTTGAAAAATTGAATGTTTTAAAGTAGAATAAATAATTCTTCTACTTGGCAGCAAGGTCGCAGGTATTCCTCATGCAGCAAGGGCTAAGGCTATGTCATTTTGTTACCAAATGGCTGCCAAAATCAATTTAATTAGAAAGGTTTTACCAGTTACTTCTGGTGCTGTTCAAGGTAGCAGTAATTTCCAAATAACTTCTATTCTCACAGTCAGTAAATTAGGTGACTAAAATAGGATTTATCCATTTTTGACAATGCCTTATTCACTGTAATTAATTTAGGAGACTAAAATAGGATGAGGGATTAGAGATGGACAGATAGAGAGGAAGATATATAGATAGGAAAGAGAAAGTGAGAGGAAAATAGAGAAAGAGAAGGAGATAGAGAGATAAAGAGATTGATAGATAAACAGAGAGAGGGGGAGAGTTAGAAACAGAGAGGGATGAGACAGAGGAAAGGAGAGAGATAGAGGGAGTTAGAGAAAGAAAGGGGCTCAAAGAGAATTGGAGAGGGTGATATAGAGAGAAAGATAGATTGAGAGAGGGAAAGGGAGAGATGGATAGAGAGAAATATTAAGAGAGGAAGAGAGAGGGGGAGAGAAACAGAAGGTGAACTACACTTCACCGTTTGTTTCCTCGTTCAGTAGAGAAGAAATCTTTCGAGACTGAAGCAATTTTAATGTTTTGTTATTATCCAGAGTACCCCTTTTTTTGGGGGGGGGGCTAGATTTTCATCACATTAGAAACCGACCGGGTTATCTGTACTTTCACTTAACAAATTAATAAAAGAAAAACATATTGTAAAATTTGAATTTAACATGAAAATACTATTTTAAAAAATAGCACGATAATATAAGTGCATAAGTGCCACTTTAGGTACTCCTTGGGCGTTGAGTTCCATGGCGACCAGCATAATTATTTAATGGTCGCTCCCTTAGCCCCCCCCTAGTCAAAGCTAATCTAAACGATTTATTGATAATTTCGTAACCCTTAAACGCATGCCGGAAGATTTAAATTGGTTCATTATTATTGTAATGAAAAAAAAAAAGTTTCATTCAACACAAAACCAAAAACACATATTAATGATAAATGATTTATTATTGTATTCATTGTGAAGCGAGGTGCTCGCTGGGCAAAACAACAAACAGCTCACTTAAAATTAATTTTTCAAAAAACATTAATAAGAAAATAAATATTTAGAAAAATTAATTAAAACCAAATAATCAGACTTAGCTTGTTATAATAGGTGTGAATTTATTTGCCCTGGTGTATCACACTCGTGTTATTTTTAGTCCGAAAATAAAGAAGAAGAAATCCTTCCCGACTGGTCAAATGTTTTTTGGCGATAAGTTGGGATGAAACGATAAATTAATTTTCTTTAGAAAATTCGTTCGGGTAAGGAGTGGCGTGAATAGATCAGAAGTATATCTTTTCTTTTTTGTGTGGTTTCACCATTGGAAACGGGACAGGGTGTGTCGCACACGAGCGACAGAGCGTGGCAGTAACGCGTCTTACTCCTCTGGGGTGCGCCAGCAAAAAGAGGGCTAGAGACTTCTCGAATTTGGCGCCACATCTTTTTTTGTCTTTTTCTTGGAGCTCTCCGGAAACGGTGAATGTTCAATGTCACTGTCAAAATTAGTTCCGGGGTAGACGCTACAATTGAAATTTACTAATTTTTAAATAAAAAAGTTAAAAAAAAAAGTTAATAAAAAAATAGTTGCTTATGTGCGCATAAAAAACTTCTTTTTTTTTTTTTTTTTTTTTTAGATTAGGTCCACCTTGGAATCCCCCCTCCCCCAACCTCCAAATCTTAAGAACAGCTTCCGGAATAAACATCACTTTTGGAGGGGGGGGCTAATAAACCCCATTGGGGGGGATATTTTTAAAAAAAGTCGATAAAAGTCGTCATTTAAAAATAAATTTAAAATCAAATGTTTGTAAAAATGAGAAATTATTAATAAATGTTTAGTATTTTTTAAATCGTGTTTTTTTTATTCCAACTAATCTTATATCGAAAAACAAAAAAAAACTCAAAAAGCAAGCGACAAACTTTTTTTTGCCTCATATAATAAAGAAAAAATGTGTAAATTAAAAAATTTGGAAGATAAACAAATGAATAATGTTTTTTTTTTGTTTTTTTTTTTACTTACTAAACAGAAAATGAAATCTTTCGTCAATTTGTGGCTGTGAAATGAATCGAACCGGAAGTATCAACAGAACAGATTCGCAGTAACGGTTAAAAAATATATTTATTTTATTTAATATTTTAATTTTAATAATTCGCGAGGTAAATTTATTTTAATAACATAAAAACATACCTCGACTCTAAAAATGGGTTGTCTGAAAATTTCAAATAAATTGGTAACGTAAAAATATGGTTTTATTCGTTTAGAACGAACCAACTTTACGTTTTTATATATATAGATTTAAAAAAATGCAATAGTAATTCAAACAATCTAATGTTTTCTTTCACTTTTACATAAGCTTTTTAGACAAATACGTTATAAACTTTGCAAAGAATAGGAATATAATAACTTAAATTATTGAGAACTGATGCATTCCTTTCTTCTCTCTTATATGATTTATCTTTTATTTTAAAAAAAGCAATAGAAAATAATCTCAAATTTCTTAAATGAAATGAATCAATCAAGCATTGAAATAATAGACAATGATTTTATCACACAATTTATTTAAATTTAAACAATTGATTATTTTCATCGGCAGTCTTTTCTTGGGTATTATTTTATTGAAATTTATTTTTGTGTATGATTGAAGAAAAAATAAAAATTTACCGCCCTGTACGGAGATTGAATACAAAGTCTTCATAATATGGGTAATTCCTATTTTGTCCTATTTAGCACCTTCCATCACTTCTCTTCCTATTTGGCATTCATTGTCCTTTGTTACATTGTGTTTAGTAATTATGAAACGATAAAAAAGAAAACTAAACACTTACAAAAGTTGTCATAATGATTATTCAGTTTTTTGTAATCAGTTTATTAGCAAAATAAAACTATTTTAAATAAACATTTCTATGATAAATTAACTCTCAATTTGACTATTGAGACTCAAATTTTGAGTACATTTTCAGTTTCTATACTAAGTTAATTATTCGATGATGGTAGACATATGAGTGTTAATCAGTATTTGTTTCCTCATGATTAGTTTTTCATGTTGACGATATAAAGTTTTACCAAAATAAAATACACTAAATGGAAACAATTCTTTTTAAATTTCCCTAGTTAATATTAACTGATTACTTAAATTTTTAAAATTTCCTAGTTAAGCAAGATTAAAATTAATATTAACTGATTACTTAAATCACAAATGTTTCACATAAAAGAATATGAAATTTAAAAGCAAATTCATATATTAATACCGTAGTACCTTTAACGTGTGTACATGTGTCACAGTTTCCAGATTATAAATTATTCGATCGGGAGTTCCTATTTATTAAAAAGGAGGATAGAATGGAATAACACACTACAAACATTAAATTAGCATATAGATATGCTACTTTAATGTTTGTAGTATGTTAACGCATTATATCCGCCTTTTTAATAAATAGGAACTCCCGATCACCGAAGATGCAATGTAAAAAATAAAAAATAAAGTTTAAAAAATGATGTTGCGTTTGGGTCGTACCTAAAATTAAAATATACCTTCTTGGTCCACAGAATGTCCAGCAGCACTATATTACATATGAAAGATGCCGCTGTGGAATTTCCGCTGGGCTCGCTAGTGTATATATATATATATATATATATATATATATATATATATATATATATATATATATATATAAACAATTTGTAACCACAATGCATTTCCTTAGATTTAACTTTTAAATATAAATTGTTTTTCTTAAGTGAACAATAAATATTGCTAAAAATATAATAATATGAGTTCCAGTGTTAGATGTAGATGACATTAAGTTCCCTGTTCGTTCCCGAGCAACACCGGGTGTTCCTCGTAGTAATTCATACATTAATTTAGAAAATATAAAGAACGGGTGATAAAATTTCTTACACCTGAAAAGTGGAATAGAAATGTTAGATATTCCCAGAAGAAAACTTTACAGATTTCTTCCATTTCACTTTGCTTTTAATAAACGTTCTTAACAAATAACTATTATTGCAAGAAATCAATCATTAAATTCGCCCATGAATTGATTTGCAATTTATTGTGCAGTGTTGATTTCATAAAGGACACATCTAGAATATGATTTATTCAAAAGAGACATTGTCAGATCATAAAATTCTATTTTACTGAGTATCCACTAATAGAGATAAATGGTCAACATTATCCGAGGAAATCTCTGCTTTTCATGTTCTGCTTTCAGACCACAGCCATAAATCCCAATTACAGAATTTGATTTTCTAGAGTAGCAGACAGTAAAAGTTTCCTTCAGAAAGAGTTCAGTTATTGCAAAGCACTCGCTAGTAAAATCATATATTGTATCCGGTTGATATGTTATGACTCTATAAAGGTCCTTACTTCAAAGCCATTTGTCTTCATTTTACAAATTTGGAACAATACGCTTCTAACCACTCATCTCATGGGAAGCCTTTTATTTGGAATGAAAGGCACTCGTTTTCATATAAATAAACTTATAAGATGTATACAAGTATAAAATACAATATATAACGCATATAAAAGTAAATGGAAAAGTGAAATCACCACAAACTACAGAAGAAAAATTCTAATCCAAATATATTACTAAACAAATATTTCTTTCTTTTTATCACCAGAGACTTTATCAAAGTGATAGAAATTACAATTTTGATTACTTTTATGCATGCATTACTAGGTAAAATAATGAGTCGAAGTGAGTCGAGTGCATAGTACTTCATTTTAATGTGATGTATGTGAAGAGTTTCTTGTCGTGCCTTAAGGATGAAATATATGCCGCATTTAACTTATTTAGACCTATCTCCTTACCAACTAATAAACACAACGAACCTATATTCAAAACTTTATCAGACTTTTGGTTCCATATCACATAACGAATTATGTAATAAAACAATGAAAATTAAAATTACTAAATTAAACACATTAACATCATATCTATTACATTAGCTGTAATTTATACTATTCATGCAAAACATGAAGTTACGTCTACAAGACAAAATTAAAACAATTATAAAAAAAATCAAGAATTATATTCGAGAAACTCAATTACGACTGAACAAAAGATTACATGAACATACGAAATAATGATGTTAAATGACGCTTGTTTGTGCTCGTATTGCTGATTTTCACTTTTTAATAATCAACCATTTTCACTTCTCAATAATAAACCACATTCACCACAACAGACAATTAGTTGAAACAGCATATGTTCAGATAACACATTAACACAGGGTAATGTTAGGCATATCCCCTTATAGCATGAAATACTAGTGTCTGTCTGTGAAACAAAATACTATTCATTTATAAAATATTAAAATAAATATTATTAACTATGACTGGGCGTTTTTAAGAGATTTATAATAAGCTATCGAACTTAATGTAATGCAATGTTCCGGGGTCTGCTGTTAAACACTAACTAGTTTTGATTATTTGTCTATTTGTCTTGACATTATATATAGAGCATAATTCTCTTTCCTTGCCTGTGATAATTCTTGGTGGTCAAGGGGTTGCATACCGGATTGCAGAGTTAAAGATAACTTTATGACTGGGTTTTAATTTTTCAATCGACGTTAATTATCATTTCCTACATTGATGATTGTGTAAGCATGAAACACTACTGTCTGTAAGTATATATATATATATATATATATATATATATATATATATATATATATATATATATATTACAAGCACTAGTGTTTCATGCTTACAGTGAGTGAGATCATCAAGCGGGTGGAAATCACCAGCATCGAGGCCATGCTGCTGAAGTTACAGCTATGCTGGGTCGGGCACGTCTCCAGGATAGACGATCATTGCCTGCCCAAGATAGTCCTATATGGAGAACTCTCTACTGGCCATCGTGACAGAGGGGCACCGAAGAAAAGATATAAAGACTCTCTGAAGAAGTGACTGCCACATTCACCACTTCCAGTGGTCTGCTCTCGCTGCTGACTGTGATACCTGGCGGCGTACTGTCCACCAGACTGTCGCCTCCTTTGAGATCTCCTGCACAGAGAATCTGCAGGAGAAGCGCTGCAGGAGGAAGATTCGGGAAGCCTCATCAGCCACACCTAACGTGACTTATGACTGCAGCCACTGTGGCTGAACCTGCTTGTCCCGTATCGGGCTCGTCAGCCACAAGCGTGCCTGCAGTCGACATGGACAACCCCCTTCATAGAATCTTCGTTTCTGAAGTACTGCCAAGAAGAAGAATATATATATATATATATATATATATATATATATATATATATATATATATAAAGAAAGAAGTCAATAAAGTTGTAGATCGCAAATCTGAAATTTAAAATACAAATACAATTTATGTCAATATATTACATATTTGATTGACGTGGATTGACTTTTCACGATTTAAAAAGCTGTTAAATTCTATTCAGATCATGAGCGATTCACAAAATGAAAACTAATCGAAGAATGGAGTTCAAAGAATATCAGTAAAATCTTCCAGTAATTCACTCCAGAGCCATTTTGGAGAAATTATGCGGCTGTATATTTGTATGATTCTTAGTCAGAAATATTATTTAGAACTAGCAGGATCCGTTAACCGGCGTTTCCCGGTGGAAGCATGACACATCCAGAACAGAATCATTAAAGGACCCTCCCCTTGAAATCAAATTCAACTGCGGTTCTTGTTGGTGGCCACTGCCGTCCCTGGAAAATAGCAGAGACTGGCGGCTGTGGCATAAATGAAATAATATGGCTTCCACTGTTGGGCATTGTTTTTCATTGGCAGCTATTGGAAGCCAGTGTCTCTGATTGTCAGCACTGTTGGTTACTGGCGATTAGTGCTGGTTTGGGGCGATAATCTGCAGGTACTGGCGGATTCTAAAAAAGGACAAAACATTATTATTTACTTATTTGTCATGCCTAAACCAATATAATTCAAAAAATTACGAAAACTGGTCCATTAGAAAAATAATAATAAGTAAAAGAAATTTTCGAATGTAGGTATTCTCACTGTATATTGACTCTTTAGAGTGATCGAAATCAGTGATAGAAAACTGCCTTCTTCCGATGACAGTATCTTTGAAGTCAGCCAGTTTTTTTCTCGGTATATTGCACGCATTTTTTTCTAAAAATAGCTCTATCACTTCTTCTACTGGTCAATTTTTAGGGCATTCATCCTCAACACAGAAAGCAAGAAGAAAAAAAGTAGTACTGGCTGCTTCCGTTTGTTTTTCAAATCTTCCTCTTCTTTTATTGGAGTTGGGGGAATCAAATCTTTCACAAATAGTATTGAATTACATTCCAGTTTTACATCATCTTTTTTAACTTGTTTGATGAAAATGCAGAATAATTACAAAACATCCGCCCTCCTGCACGTAAAGAAAGGGTTTTCTAAATAATACCGTAATAATTTCAACATGGTAACATACATGTATAAGGAAATAAAATAACAATGATAATGTCTCGATAATCGCGCAGAAAAATAAATTAAATAAAATACTCAACAGAAAGTAAAAGTGGTAAAAAACAAATATATAACAAATGTTTTCGTAGCAAATAAAATTTACTTCAAAACCTACCTGCATGATATTTTGAAGTTTTAACTTATTTGAAAGCGTTTATTCAGTTCTAAAAAGAATGTGTCTACGTAAGTCATAGGTTTGAAACCTAGGTAATCGGCCAAAAATATAAAATGAAATCAAATCATCAACTGGAATAAAAAAAAACATGCAAAAACAAAAAACAAATATAGCATCATTGAAGTCTTGATAATTGCTCGAAAATAGGAAATTAAATATTGGTATCCGTAAAAAAGTTTTTTTTGTTTTTTGTTTTTAGGACCGTTTTTTTAGGGGTAGTGGCGTGTCGGGATTTTGTGCATATTTACATTCCAAAACCAATGCTGTGTTTACATTTTGAGAGTGTTCCTTCCGTGCAAGGAAATAGCAATATGTGTTTGTTTACATTTTATGGTAGTTCCGTCTTCGCAAGGAAAGAGTTAGCAATGCGTGTAAAAACGCCAATAATTCCCAAACCTTTTGTTAGAGCCCACTGTAACTTTAAGGGTTCAAGTATTTAATTTTTATAATTTTTAGCGATTATTAAGACTTCGAAGATGCTATATAGTTCTTTAGCAGAATTGCATCATGTTTAGAAGCTGATTTAATTTTATATAAAATAAAATACGTATTAGATACGTTTGAAGTCGAAACAACGCATTATTACAAAATAAACAGGTATTTGTTTAATTTGAAATTTATATTGGAATTTATAAATATATTTCGAAGCTTTCACTATGTCTTTTTTTCAATCTTTTTTGCCATATTGTTGTTGAAGCATATAAAAGTAGAAGTCCGTTTGTTGTAGTCTGTTCAAGTGTCGGAAGAGTGCGTTGGTCACGCGTAATTGACGTTGGGGGTTGTGCCCCTTGATAGAAGCGTTGGTTGAGTTTGAAAACGATTAAATACGTATTAGATATGTTTGAAGCCGAAACAATGCATTATTACAGTATAAACAGATATTTATTTTGTTTGAAATTTATATAGGAATTTATAAATATATTTCGAAGTTAAACTTCATCTTCAGTATGTCCTTTTTTTTGCCATGTTTCGGCTTCAAACGTATCTAATAGCATTTTATTTTATTCACACTCAACCGACGTTTCTATTAAGGAACACAAACCCTAACGTGAATTCCGCGTAACCAACGCACCATTCCAACACTTAAAAAGACTACCGTAAAAACAACAAACGGACTTCTACTTGCTCCAACAACAACATGAAAAAAAAGGGAAAAAAAAGACATACTGAAGATGAAGTTTAGCTTCGAAATATGTTTATAAATTAAATAAATATCTGTTTATTTTGTAATAATGCGTTGTTTCGGCTTCAAACGTATCTAATACGTATTTATTTTATTCAAACTCAACTAACGCTTCTATTCAAGGAACACAAACTCTAGCGTTAATTTTATATGTTTATGTGATTATTTAGTGTTAAAAGACGTTATGTATATTTTTTGACGCATGCATATATGTTAACATGCTGAATTATTAAAAATAAGTTGCCAGTATTTATGAAACATTACGATCATCTACCAATATTTAATTTTCTGTTTTCGAGCTATTATCATGTTTGTATTTGTTTTTTAGCACGATTGCCTTTTTTAAAGAAGTGTTTTAATGGTATTCTCAGAATCCACTATGCAATTATTTTACCGAAGTAATTTTTAAAAAGTATATTCCAGCTAAATTTAAGCTTTACAGCATCTGTTATTAATTTGATAGGTGAAAGTATGCAAGAGTTGCAAAACATTATCCTCTCCTCACGTTTGTTCTGAAGTGTTCATTTAGAATGATCTAATTCTGAAATAAGAGAATTGGCCGGCAACCACTCAGAGAAAGCGGACTTTCCCAAGGGAGACTATTATTTTTTGTCTACTACGGGAAAGATAATGGTATATATGTGTAAATACGAGCCAGTAACGATCAGTGTAAGCTTAGAATCTGTGGAACCTTTAGAATTTCTAACGATGTTGACTGGTTGCGGTGATAAATATAAATATTTAGAGAGAAATTTAGGGACCCTTTCTTCTAACGATGTTACTATTGTGATGGTGTTACTCCTAAGATGTCATGTAGTATTTTATTATCACGAGTGAATGTGTCTGCAAAGGTATTCGTAAGTTGTATAAGATAGTGGCTAGCTGTATTGAATTTGTATGTGACATCTGTTGTTGCAAACCTACGATACTTTTTTCCAGAGAGGAATTTCTGTGGCTACTTTATACGTTGTTTATGGTTCTAATTAGTCGTTCTCATGAAAGAACCAAGTGGAGCATATGGATGGAAAAAATGACGAAACACATTAACAACTATTGATTTATATGTAAGAATATTTTTATTACAATGTAGGGTTTTATCTCCCAAAAAGAATCTTCATACAATACTCAACGGGCCGAGAGGGGGTGAACACAAGAAAAGAAAATCTATTTTATTATCTTTGCTAATCTTATGAGAAAGGATTTCTCAAGTCCAAAAATAAGAAGAACATTTAAACATGGCTGCCATATAAACTAAGTTTGGCTGTCCACCAGGAAAGGGGTTAAGATTAGATAGAAATACACAAAGTACTTAGCTGGTTGATACTTGCAGTATCCAGTTAAAATAAAATGTGCAAAAATAGTAACATTTCCAAATCTGAGGTTTTCCAAGAATCTAAACAATACTGTTCAGGTATAATCAAATTTGTTTACTTTACATCCTTTCCAACAGGATTAACATTGTTCCTCTCGCGAATATTTCTTTATGGTATAGCGGAAGATCGGTTATTTTGCATCTCTGTGCAATGCAGCAACATCCTGTGCGATATAAAAACATCTCTTGCATTCCTGTGCAACACAGCAACATCCTTCTGCAACCCTATGCAATATGGCCGTATCTTTTGCATCCCATTTCATCCTGATGATTTCGTAATCCTTCGCTATATATATATATATATATATATATATATATATATATATATATATATATTACATGGAGGTCACCACTTATCAAGGCCCAGAAGCCACTCAGGGATAAGGGTCATTGCGTGTACAGTAATCAATGGGATATTGTTGTAGTATTCGTTAGTATTGGAGATTTGATAAAGTGTCATCACTTAAGGGGGCGGTCCATCAGGAATTTGTTTATGTTGGACTTGAAGACATCCAAGTTGAAGTCAGGTGGGAAACAAGCAAGCGGTAGAGAGTTCCACAGGCGTGCAGTTCTAAGAAAGAAGCTTTGTTCATGGAATCTACGTTTTGATATATATATATATATATATATATATATATATATATATATATATATATATATATATATAGGCGTGCAGTTCTAAGAAAGAAGCTTTGTTCATAGAATCTACGTTTTGATATATATATATATATATATATATATATATATATATATATATATATATATATATATATGTGTGTGTGTGTGTGTTTCATTTTCTTTCCCCACTCCCAAAATATTTTGGAAAAAAGACGTCATTTTTGAAAGATTATTCAGCAGGTTTTACAAATAAATACATAAATACTTTGAGAAGCTTAGATATTAGGCAACCCTTGCTTCACTTTAAAATTCCACATTACTGTGTTTTTCCCCTCCCGACTACTGACACCATCACTTTTAGTGAAATGATATCATTTCTTGACCATAACTCAGCAGGTTTTCCATATAATTACAGAAATGCATTGACACGGGTCAACCTTTACTTTACCATGAATTTCAATATTACTGTAGTTCTTCCCTCCCCACCAGCGACATAATAGTAAGAGAAATGATGTCATTTCCGGAATATGATTTCGCAGGTATTCTATATTTTTGGAATATGACATTGTGAGAAATTGCTTTGTGATCTCAAAACGGGCATTACTCCCTCCAGCCTCACCCCAAAAGAGAAGATTTGGTAATCCCTCCAGAGAACGTTTAATAGCAACATGATCATGCTTCTTTCTACCCAGCACTTCCCTTATGACGTCATTTCCGGATGACAACATTGAAAACTCAGGAAGATATGGACCCCCCCCCCCAAAAAAAACTGGCTCAGTTCACCTCCACAGAACACTACCAATCTATATGAATTAGAGATTGTAAACAATTTCAGCCATTTTCGGGACTGACATCATATCCCCCCCCCCCCACTGTTAAAAATATACATGAAATGAAGTAATTTTGAGATCGTAAACTGTTTCAGCCGTTTCCGGGACAGACTTCATATCCCCCCCCCACACACACACTGCTAAAAATATACATGAAATAAAGTAATTTTGAGATCGCAAACTGTTGCAGCAATTTTCGGGACTGACTTCATATCCCCTCTACCTAATAACTAACACTAGAATTTAACGATGATTTAACAGGGTTTCGATATTAATACATAAAACATTGACACGGTTAGAGATTAGACAACTATTGCTTTAACATGAATTTCAACAATGTCGTGTTTCTTTCTCTTCTTCACTACCTACACCATAATTTTTCGAGAAATAATGTGATTTCCGGATGATGACTCAGCAAATTTTCAAAATTAATACATAAATAAGTAATCACGGTTAGAGATTAGGAAACACTTGCTTCACAAAAAAATTTCAACATTACTGAGTTTCTTTTCTTTCCTCACCATCGGCACTATAATTTCAAGAAAAATGATGTCACTTTGGAAGATGTCTCAGCAGGATTTTTAAATAAATGCATAAATACATTGACACGGTTCGTGATTAGGCCTGGTTCACTATAAAATTCTACATTACTGTGTTTTATTTTCTTTCCCCACTACCGACAAAAAATGTCATTTTCAGAAGATTACTCAACACTTTTACAAATAAATACTTTTCTTTAGCCATTAGATTCTTCATTTCAAAATTAAATGTAAAATTCAATTTTTTCTTTGAATATTGAACAAACAGTTCAGGTTTTTTTCCTCATAGTTCAAGTACGTTGATTAACATGTTACTTCTGATTTACGAAATCGTTTTGCATATGGAGGGCAACACTTGATTGCGCTTGATATTCCGATCAGCCAAGTTCACACAATGTTTTCTTAAGTAAAATTCCTTTGGTTCATCTTATAAACATTTTCTGCTTCTTGACTTCCTTTCTCCTTGTTCTGTTCTTCATATTTTTCACCCTGGTACTATATTAGCCGACAGTAATTGTTTTGTTTTTTTTAGTATTAAAAAAAAGAAAACTCTAAATTTAATTTGAGGTTTCGTACATCTGTAAACAAATAGAGATAAAGAGAGATTTTCTTATTAACTATTATCATGTCCTTTCTTCTTTCTTGGATGATTTTGTTGATTCATACTTCTCTGTCCTTTATATCTTTAATTTTCCAATACTTGATCTGGTTTGTGTTTGTATATTGTGAGGGCATTTCCAGTCGATAACATTCCTAGCAGATTCATGTATGTTTTTGAACTAGCTTGTTAATTTTCAGAATCTAAATTTGTTAGTTTTATGTAATTTGTTCTGATCAATCTTGTTTTATGTGTCTATAAGTACCGATCTCATCTATTTTTTCAAGTATCTTTTCTGTTCATGGTTTTTGGTGTACAATTCCTTTCGTTTATTTTATAAATATTTCCTGCAGTGGATTTTGTCCCTCTATTTATTTTCTCAACATCTTCTTTCCCGTTTTGTTGCTCTTCACATTGCTCACTGTAGCACCACTTTGGCGGCAGTAACTATATTTTGTGTTGCATATTTTTGTAGACATTTTATTGCATCGCCTATGTCAATACTACCAATTTTTTTCTATTTCTTTCCTTTTGACATAGAATCAATCAGTATCATCCCTTGGATGTAGTGCGTTCTGCATAGTCATTAGTTTCTAATTCTTTCATGCAAGTTCCCGTGGCTAATCCAGTTTATGTAGAGTCCAATATATCTACCTAGTTTTTATTTTCTATTAAGTTTCTACAACATAATTTAATTTCAAGGGTCATTCTTATCCTTTTCAAGTAATCTGCAAATCATTTCTTTCATCTCTGTTGATTTTCCAGTTATTTATAGTTTCTCATTCACCAACTTCATAACATCTCGATTGAATAATTCTATGCATTTCATTGTTTTTAGTTTTCCCTTCTGCGTCGCTATGAGTGTATATTTTTCCATTTCATTCTTATGTGTGGATTAAGTGTATAGTTTCATTCTCTTTTTCTATCGGTAGTTTCAGATCATTCATGCGGTGATTTATTTTTTCCTTTTGTAAATTTGTGCCTTGGATTGCTTGAGTATTTGGTGAGTGACAAAATAATTATGATAAAAACGTATTAGATAGTTTCTTGGAAATATGCTTCTCTGTAACATTAGATTTGTAAAGTTTTGTCCACCAGATGTTACTTTCTTTGAGTTTATCATTATTATTATTTACTCACTAGGAGTAATTACACAGGCTATCATCAAAGATTTCTCTTCACGTACAACTTGTGGTGTTCTCTGGAGTCTGAGTGACAACAAGTTTCACCAGATTTCTGTTGTTATTATTATTGTCGTCGTCGTCGTCGTCGTCGCCGTCATCGTCGTCGTCGTCGTCGTCGTCGTCGTCATCATCATCATCATCATCATCATCATCATCATCATCACCACCACCACCACCACCACCACCACCACCACCACCACCACCACCACCACCACCATCATCATCATCATCATCATCATCATCATCATCATTATTATTGCAACAGGGTATAGTAGACTGGCTCAGAGAGAGTACCACAAAAGACATGATCGCATGGGACTCCGGATATATTGGAAGGTGTGCAAGAGGGTAGAGGTGAAGTGTGCTGGAAAATGGTTTGAGGAGGTTCCTGATGAAGTGAGAACAAGTGAGGATGGCAAGGTAGAGGTATGGTGGGATAAAAGATTCATAACAACCAAGCAATTCGAACATCGTCCGGATTTGATCGTCATTGACAAGATCTCAAACAACTGGCAGATTTTGTTCAGACCTCTGCAATTGTAGGTACCACCAACATCCTTAGGAAAACCCTTAATCTTGAAGCTCCTGGTTTGAAGCCGGAATTAAAGGAAATCCTCTGGAATTGAATGCCATCCCTTTCCAAAGAGACGTTGATAAACGAAATCAGAATTATTATTATTATTATTATTATTATTATTATTATTATTATTATTATTATTATTATTATTTTACTCACTAGGAGTTTTCACACAGGTCATTATCAGAGATTGCTCACTGATAACAACTGTTGATATCCCCTGAAGTCTCGGTGACAACGAGTATCCCCAGATTACCAGTACTCTTCATCTCTTTCGGTAATCTTTGCAAACGAATTTGTGTTATCGCAGCAGCCATTTAACATTTGAGCAGTAATAAGCCTCCCCGAGGTCTGCTTAGTGCTTTAACTACTACGTGTGTCAATCCTCTTTGATCCTTCGACTATTTGGTGTGGGAAAAAATATTTTGGGTGTCAACTTAAAATATTATTAAGTCAACTTTAAATTTTACAAATTTGCAGTTTTAGTTTTCTTGGTTGCATTTGGTTTTATTTCTGTTGCATTTTCTATATGATTGGTTAGCGCTTGTCATTCATGCAGATTAAATTCTGTGTTCGGGGGTTTTTCTTTAAGAGTTCATCTGTTTTCAGCATTACTATCCATTTCATAGTTCAAGCCCTTGATTCCAAGTTCTTAATGCTCTTACAGTTATTGATATTATATTGATTTTCTTCTTTCTTTTTGGCAAGTTCCGCATATTTGTTTTGTTTTCGGGCTCTTTGATCTTAATCCTGTAGTCTGCTTGAACAGCAAAATCTATAATTTGACAGATTTTTTTTTCTTTTAAATAATTATAATGTACAGACTTCTAGCTTGGATAGGTTTATCTACTTGTACCTCTATATCTCAAAAGATGGTGTGGTTTTCGTTTTCCAGTATAGTCTCCTGTTCGTGTTTGAACCATTTGTCTGCATATTCGAGTTGTGCATTACCTTTCCCATTCCTTTTGGGATAATTTGCCGCATTCACTTATTATGTGGTTTATCGTTTCATCTCTGTGTCCACAAAGTTTACATTTATTGTTTTTCTGTGTTTTATCTATTTTAGCTTTATTTTGGTCCGTTCTAATCCTATTGTTCTGTGCAAATGTTAGTAGAGATTCTGTTTCTCTGTTCATGTGTACTTTTTTTTAGCCATGCCCAGGTGTTTTCATCATTCTCTTCTTTTTTTTCTTCTTCTTCTTCTTCTTCTTCTTCTTCTTATTATTATTATTATTATTATTATTATTATTATTATTATTTCATAGTAGTCTTAAATTTGGAATGTTTTTAGTAGGATTTTTTTTCTTGACTTTAGACATTCAAGCTGTGCCTTAACACTTACATGTAAGCTTTTTGCTAAATTAGAAAAGAAATTGTCTTGTGAACATGATTAATAAATTTATGGTGGTCTTTCGTTATGGTCCCTAAGATTCCAATTACAATAGGAATCACCTTAACGTCTTTACAATTCTATAGTCTAATTTATTTACGTTTTAAATTTTAATATTTTTTTAATATTCTTCCTCTTGCAATCTAGTATCAAAGGGGCAAGTATCAATGATTCTAGTATCAATGATTGAGCAAGCTCTCTTGTTTTTGTTTAGAAAAATTATGTCAGATGTTCTAAGGACCTTATCGGTTTGTATGTGCATACCCCAAACAAGTTTAGCATTGTCGTTTTCCGAAACCAGTCCTAGTCAATGCTCATATCACTTTTTATTGTGGTTTAATTCATAGAGCTTGCATATATCCCATTATTATCTATATATTAATATGCTTGTCCGTACGGTGTCACGTCATCATCATCGCAAACATTAATTAATGAAACACGTCATCATCATCGCAAACATTAATTAATGTGAATTATCTCCCTTTATTGTTCAATCTTTATTAGTTAAAAATTTTTAAACCCTTTTATTTCCTAAAAGTTCTCGAACAAAAAAAAAAAAAAATATGAACTGTCTATTTATGGTTCCGTATTATTTTAAAGACGATTTATGCATAGAAGGTATCGTTCCACAGTTTAAATAGTATAGTATTTTACTTACATTTTTAACGATGTCTTCTATTTATTATTGTAGTGTAATACGCAACGCTTATTCTATTTTATTCAGTAACTAGCGGGGGTACCCGGCGTTGCCCGAGTGTTTGTTTCCGGGACGGGGGGAGGGGAGTTTTAAAAAATGTTATGGTAGGTAAGTAGGAAGGATCAAACCCGGAATCATGAGTAAAAGTAGGAAAATAAAGTGTGAAAAAAAAACCAAAAAAAAAAAACATCTGCAACGTTAACAGTTCGGCCACCAAGAAAAGTCCATTCCAGTTGTTTAGGAAAAAAAAAAAAAACGACTACGGTAGGTCGGCGCGAACGTGAAAATATAATGTGAATTGTCCAGCACGCTAACCATTACGCCACAGAGCACTGCAGCTTAGTTTAGTGATTTTAAATAACTTCACATGAAAGAACTACGAAGCCAAACCGGTGTTCTCTTCTCAACTGTTTCTTGTGAACGATCCCCAAACGGTGTTAAGTGGTGGCAGGGGGAGGAGGAATTTATTAGAGAGAAAATATTTTACCACTTCCATTGATCTTAACCGATTTTGGCCGTCACTTCTCAGCAGAAAAAGTATAGAAATCTAAGATTATCGAGGAATTTGAGAAATAATAAGCCTATAACACACCTCAGATATTGTTCTGCCGTTTGTGCATATTATATTTGCATGAAATACCTTGATTTTTAATCCTATTAATGTCAAAATCAGACGGGAAAAAATGAGTTCATTTTATTTATATAGAATAGAAAAGAAGATAGATAGATAGATAGAAAAGAATAGAAGAAGATAGAAGAAGAAGATAGAATAGAAGAAAGAAAAAGAATAGATAGAAGAAGAAGAATAGAATAGAGAAGATAAATATATTTTTTACATTTAACGTTACGAGTTCGCTTTTTTTTTTACTGTGCCACTTTATCTTTTTTTTTTATTTACTTTTGAGTGAGCCTTACATAACAAAAAATATGTTAAGAAATACACGTTACAAAAGTCAAGAATGACTTTATTAAATAAATCACCAAAGTCACCATTCGTAAATACACTGAGTAACAGAGTCAAAACATATTTTACGTCTTGTTCTGTTTTGTTTTTGTTTTACGGCATATCAATCCTTTTTCGTGTTATTTAATGCCGAATCGAGTAATTTTGTAACATTTATACAGCTTCACGTTGTTTACATAGTTATTACTAATGTTTTGTTCGTTTTATTTTGCTTCTTTTACAGGCAGTCGTCATCTTCTAATGCCCATCGATAGGGCATACATATTTAAATACTATAAAAAATGGGCACAACAATTTTTTTTAATATGAAATTAAGCACTTTGTTTCATTACTTACGATTTAATTTATTTAAAGAAATATTTATTTCCTTTTAAAGATTTTCAGTATATTTTATTTAACTGAAGAATTTTTCCATTATTTTTATTACATTGTTAGGTGAAGTTTCAGAATAGTTAACCCCCTCCCCGTATTAAGAATGGCTTTCAGCATCATTCTTACAATAGCGGTATCAAAGTTTTTTTTTTCTTATTTTAAAACAAATTATAAAAAAAGATAGAAGACCATTAAATTTTTTTTCATTAAATCGCTGTTTAGGTGAAGGTTCAAAATAGTTAATCCATCTCCCCATAATCATTGTTTTATGCAGTAAAATACTTTGTTTCAATAATTATGGTTTAAATAAATATTTATTCCTCATTTAAAGATTTACAGTATATTTTATTTAACTGAAGAAATATTTATTGTTCATACATATATTTTTCCCTTATATTTTTACATTGTTAGGTGAAGTTTCAGAATAGTTAACCCCCTACCTATATTAAGAATGGCTTTCAGCATGATTCTTACAATAGTCCTATCCAAGTTTATTGATTTTTCTTATTTAACAAAAATTATAAAAAAGATACAAGAACATTTTAAACATTTTTTTTCCTTAAATCGTTATTTAGGTGAAGGTTTAGAATAGTCAAACCCTCTCCCCTTATTAAGAATGGCATTTTTTCATATTTCAGCATGATGCTTACATTTTTCTTAATATGAAAAAAAAGAAACAAGAAAATGTTAAGCTTTTTTTCTTTTTTTTTTTAATTAAAATGTTTGATCAAAGTTTGGAATAACTTACTTTATAGCCAATTAACCAGCTTACTTAACTATATAACATTGACATAAATTTGATAGGTACAACCTACCTCACATCATTTTGATTATCGAAAAATCAAAATTTAACTGTACTTCGTAGGATTTACAGAAACACTTCATTTTCTATGCATGTAATACACAAGAATCTGAATATTATAACAGATTACAATGTTTTTATGGAAAAATTTTTGTACAGAAAATTCAAAGTGTTCTATTTATATTATCAGGAAGTTGTGATGCATTAATTGAAATCTATATCAATAATTCGACTTAAAAAATATTTGTGAATTTCTAAATCTTCATTGAATAAAATTCAAAATAAATAGAAAAGTCTATCGCATATGTAAAAGCTGACGGTTGCTTATTTAACTTCATTAAAAACCATCAAAGTCAACTAAGAGCTCCTCAATATTCTGGCTTAATGGATCATTTAGCAAGGAATGAAGATGGTTATTCTGGTGTACCAGTTATTTTACCATCTATATTTACAGGAAGTCCTAGGAATCTACAACAGCTTTATCAAGACGCAATGGCAGTTTTCTGTGACCTATTCATTACTTACACGTGTTATCCAAAATATCCTGAAATATTAAATAACTTGGGGGTCATCAGAACTTTCACAAAATCGATGTCAACAATGTCACACAGTTTTTTTTAAATTCACAGTCTGACTCCCAAGAACCTGCTGACTGACCACTATTCTCACTCCAAGCAGCTGATCGACGTCCCTGTCACCACCTCAATCATCACCAGCACTTCCTGACAATATCAGCAGCATCAGTTACGATCGCATTGACCTTCAATAAAAGTTTAAACTAAAGTTCTTTGTTTGTTCTACTTGCTTCCATACGTTCATTTTTGTAATAAGGAATTTTTTACTAATGTGTTTTAAAAGATTTTAACTACCGTGGAATTTCCACGGATCCTGCTAGTTATTATTATTATTATTATTATTATTATTATTATTATTATTATTATTAAAAGTTTTATGTCAGAACTGAGGAGCTGTAGCAGTCGAAACTTGCTACAATGATTCGAGTATCAATGATTGAGCAAGGGCGAAATCTCGTGGCTCGAGATTTAAATTCACCATCTTCCTGCCTTGTCCAATCACAAACCAGCTCTCAATCACGTCAGGTTACATGAACACTTTTTTCATTCGTTTTCATTTTTTCTAATCTACGTTTTCAAATCAGCAACTCTTTTCACGACTATAAATACAAGTGTGCATGAACACTGAATTTCTCCCTTTCAACAAGCATTTCTAATATCCAATGTACGTTTCCAAACAAGAACACTCCCGACTATTAACACGTTTTTCTCTTACATATACGCTACTAACTAAGATGACAAATAAACTTGCTTTTAAATGTTAAAATGAGACCTTCCTTCCTTTGTCATATTCAACTAAAATGGTGACCTCGAAATACAGACTCCAACAGCTTTATTTGTTATTTTTGTTTTCTTAGCCTCTTGAAAACAACAAACTTTCAGTATCGCTAACACTTTACGTTGCCAGAGAATATTTTTCTCTTTCAAAAATTCGGTTTGACCACATACTCTTCACAAAAAAGGAGCATCTTTGAAAAAAAAAAAAAAAAAGCGGACACTTTTCGCTGACAAGCAAAAACATTTTCAAATATCACTATCTCACACCGAGAAGCCATTAGAACACGATTCTACCACCGGATCTACTTTTCACCGAAAAGAAGAACAAACACTCTCGTTGGACACTTTAAACTATAAAAGCTGAAACATATTCAAACAGACACGTGTCACATAAAAAAAAAAGATAAAAACATTTTAGCGGGAAAACATTTTACTAGAAAATGATAAAATGTTTGAACCGGATATGCTTCCCCGAAACGAACAAAACAAAGAAATAAACATCTTTTCTTTCACAGCAGCTCTATAAAAATAAAACAAAATAACACCAGTTTAAAAAAGAGTGAACACTTTTTTGTGTACGGAAACACCCTTAACACTTGACTTTTCTTTGTTTTTATGCTACTTTTTTCTATTACCAACTCCCTGCCTTAAATATGGACCTCGGATATTTAAATAACAACATCAAACAACAACAACAACGTCAACTCGACGCCATTGACGCACGTGGTGTTAATATTCTTTGCGACAAAAACATTCCCCTAGCAAAATTATCGCACAAAAAAAAGAATTTTTCCCACAGAAGAAAAGAATCGTTTACTTTGATGGGAAAGAATTTGAAATCTAAAATTATAAATAAAATACTGAAACATTAAAAATGAGGTTTTGAACAATTATATTTCATTCTAAAGTGTTATGTTCTGCCAGAATTTATATTCAAAATGTCTGTGAAAGAAGAAAACAGAAAATTCTTCGGATGTTTGATTCTTACAGTAATCAATTGGTTATACAAAAATGAATAGTACTAGATTATGAAATCGTTTTTACAGAATTAGATTGGTTTATCGTGTCAGTAGTTTAGTAAGGCAGTTTTCCATTAGGTAGATAATTATGTCTAAGAGTGGACATTACCAAGCCCAAAGTGATGATCAGTGATTGTAGTTTTGGAAAACCTGCAGAAAGAGGAAACTTCTGCTTTGGTTGCGGAAAAGAAGTTGGGTACAATTCATTTTTTGTAGTAGATATAATCATTGGCTACACAATAAGTGCAGAAGAACACAAGTGGAATTACTAGTAGGTTTAGAGAAAGGATAACCAGTTTGTGTGCAAGAAGTGTAAGACACTGGAGATGAATAAGAACTCCAATATGAAGAAAGTATATTTATATATTTGAAGTTCTTGAGGTTGTTCAGAAGTGTTGTTACGTTGATTATACCATTCGAACAAAGTGAATAGCAGGTTTTAGTTTGACTGCAAGAGTTA
>NC_136498.1:82013195-82043195 GCF_053919585.1 Euprymna scolopes | reverse complement strand
GTTGACGTAAGAAGACACTTTAGTGTTTTCTGTCCTCATTCAACGAATGAGAGATTCTGCTAGACTAAAGTAATATAATTTTTCGTCCTAATCCAGAGTGTCCGATATTTTTTGGGAGCTAGATTTTCTCTACTTTAAAAATAGACCTCTTATTTAACTATACCATCGTGGAGAGGCAAGTAAATCGGGACGCTGTGTCTGAAATTGGTGTTTGTTATTTTTCCAAATTTGTTAAAAGAAAAGAAATAAGGATAGACCTCACTATTTTTTTTATTTATAATGAACACGTGCGTTCTCTCACATGTATTTGATGTCTCTTTGAGTTGTGAATTCACTAGAGGATTCCATTACAAATGTTGTATTGTGCGTTTTAAATTCTAATACCCCTAAGACTTATTGCATTTATTTGTGTACGATATGCATCATATTTTTATCGTTCTTTAATACTGAAGATTGTATCGTTTATTGGAAACCTTATTTCCTCGTACGTTGCAGATTTTCATAATAATACGTCTTTATTTGATGAAGTTAAAATGTAATCGAACGATAAGTTTTAAACGCGCTAAATAATTGTTATACAAAAACAAACTTTCTCACAGAATTAATAAACTTGGAACATTCGTTTCAGACACAAAAACAAATTTTAACGGAAGTTAATGAATAAACAAAAGAACTGAAATGTTCAAATTTTGCTAAGTTTATTGACATATCGAATACTAAAAATATTTCCAAAATATTGACGGAATTGTTTTGATGAAGCACCTGAAAACAAATGAAAATTTGATTATATCGTGCAAACGAACGTACGAATTTCTGAAAGAAAGTCATTCATAAACTACCTTATAAGTATTATTAATTAAATGTGTTTAGATAAATATAAATCTAATAATAATCTGATATTATAGAAGTGAAAGTTATTTTTTTATAATTTATTCTGGAATAGTGGATCTGATATGCATATAAATATGAAATGACATAAATGAGTTTAAGTCAGCGAATGTGTTTATACGAAATGTAACATTGGCTTTGTTAGCTCTTAGATGCACAGTATTTGATGTTGTACCTTCTGTAGACATTTTAGGGACCTTCCTGTGAACATCCTGCATAAAACTGTCTATGGCTAAGTTGAGACCAATCTCTACCTAGGAATGTCCCTGAGACTTGTTTATTGTCATCGCAAAACAATTTAATTGGAACTTGAAGCCTTTTAAAATGAATTCCAAAATCTGATGGAATAATGGATACTTTGGAAATGAATGTCAATTCGTCATTAGCCACACCAGTTAATATGGCGGCTTCTTTCTCATTATGTCGTATACGTTTAACACACAGTCTTGTTACATTGCATAGTCACAGAGCATCAAGATTCCGGAGTAACATAACTAGGCATCCAGTGTTCAGCTCGAATTTATGTGACAAATTCTGCATGGTATTGTACAGCATGGTCATACTCGAAAGTAGAATCTAGAGAACTGAGTGTTTGCTCCTCACCTGGAATTTCGTTAAGCAGTTGTTTATTAATGACATGTATCATGTCATTTTAGGAGCTAGAATTGCTCACTGGAAATGCACATTGTTTTCAGGTATATTTGGGTAAACTTTGTTGCTAAGTTCTGTGAATGATGAAACCAGAGATCCAATAACTATAGTAATAAAAAATCTTGCAATGTTTGCCTGTTTGAATCTTAGCATCACCAATTTTTAGTAGTATGGAAACAAATTCACCAGCCAGTGGATCACTAAGATTAAAATGGATTTTGTTTTGAAGAAATTTCTTTGTGAAACGATCCCTTCTCCCCCCCACGTGACCCTGCAAATCAAACAATAAAATTATCAGTACCTTAATCTATAATTTAATCTAACAATTAAATAAACATAATTGTAAAGTATTTATAGATAGAAATGTTACTGCATCCTGTAGACATATAAGAAATTATCTGTCCTTCCCACGTTTAAGAAAGGGGGAAGTATCAAATGCTGAAAGACGTATTTAATTTTATTGAGTATGAAATTATTTAGAAATGCTAAATTATTTGGAAAGCTGAGAAGAAATCTATGTATGGATCACTCTCCCCTTCCGCAAAGAAATAGAATAATTTAAAATTATGATTGAATTAGTTCACTTCCTGATTTGATTAAATGACACAAATAAATTATGTAATTACAAAATTGTATTGCTGAAAATGAAAACGAACAAAACACTTTTGGTCTTTTCATGTAGCAATTAAAATAGCATTATTGTAAAGGTGTTAAAGACAGAAATGTGAATGAATCGCGGAAAATCCTATAATGAAGTTTCCTCTACTCACTCTACTAAAAAAACGTGGTTGAAAAAATCTTTGAAACGATTAAAAATGAATGTTATTTAAGTTATTACTAATGAGTATACAATTATTTATATTACTGAAATTATTTGGAAAACTGTGCAACTTAACAGCTTTGAAAATCTACATATTTTGCATCCATCGGATAAATAGAACATTTTAAATTATGATGAAAATAGTTAAGTTGGTGATATTATTAAATGATAGGTTTGAATGAGTTTATTACAAATTGTAATGCATTGTCGAAACTGGAAAACGAAACCTCAAATATTGGCCAATAATGAATGCTTTTCAATTCTCCCCAACCAAAACAAAAACTTTCTGTAAGTATATAGAGACGGTACTGTGCTTAAATAATATCATACAAATTTAGAAAACTATTCTGTAATTTCATCTAACAATTAAATAAACAAAAGTATTGTATCGCGGAAATTGGTATCATTTGATCCCCTCCCATATAAATGGATGAAAAATTCCAAACGATGAAAGACTAAATGTATATAATTTTCTCTGCGATGATTTGTGTATTTATAAAATTTACCAAAGCTAAACACACAGAATATCTTGAAGTATAAATGAAAAAATTGTAAAACACTCACAATAAGCAGTTTCAGATTGCTTTGGATATATATATATATATATATATATATATATATATATATATATATATATATATATATATATATATAATTTTTTGGGGGAGTGTGAACATAAACTGAATATTAAAAACTTGTAAAAAGACATTAAAAAAATAGAAGTAAATATGTACTCGAAAGGAAGCAGTTTTCACATGGCAACACCAGAGGAATGCATTCTGTACGTTCACTTAACAACAAAAATAAACAGACGATTTTGTGCAATTCCGATGACAAAAAGGTTCACTTTGATATCCCTGAGCCTGAAATTATACATGACACGATAAGACCAAGAAAGATTGATGTTGCAGATGAAATTCATTTTCCACGCTCGATTGGGAAATTGTGCAATTTGTCTGGTTGTCAATCGGCGATCTTATTTAACTACAGTATTTACTTGCTCACTGTGTATCATCTTTAGCCGGTCAAAGCAAGGAGTATCTCTCACTGCAAAAATTGTTTTCAGAACCGAGCAGACCCATTTCTGGACCACTTGTTCTGTAACAACATTCTCCTCATACACATGGAATTTTGTTTTTTAATTCCATTTTTACTCCAAACAAGGCACAGTGCCACTTTGATGTAGGGGGTTACTATCGAGGACATAGATTGAAAGGATACGAGGAAGTTGAGCAGCAAGATTACACTTGAACTTCTGTATGCCAGTACAGTGAGGAAAGCAGGAACTCGGAAGGGAGTTCAAGAGACTAAGAGTTCCGGGGAATAAACTATTGGAGTAAAGGGGGATCTCGACTGAGTAGGGGTGGGATTTTGCTGATTGTCGGGTTTGTCGGGGGGGATTTACGTAGAGAGGGTACAAGGTCTTGTAGTTCGCCAGAGCATCCATCATTAAAATACTTGTAGAACAGACAGAGGAATGCAACATTTCGTTGATGGGACAGAGGTTGAAGCTTGGATGACAATTCAGGATCTATCTGCAGTGATGCAAGCGAGCCCAGAGACGTCGCCCGGAGCCCTGGGAAGAGTGGCCTATTTTTATGCAGGTTTCTGTACGTTTGTTTTCCTTTTCTGTTGTAAAAAGCATCAGATGCCGGTAGCGCTCTGCTTCATCTTCCATTTTAAGGCCTGAAATACAAAAAATATATACAAACTTCTCTGTTCAGGAGCTTATTACACACTGACGTCAACACACTCACTACACCAAATAGAGGATTTGAAGAATAGGAATATAAAACGATCTTTAGTGGAACAGAAAGATGGCACCAAGAAAGAAAAAAAACGAACGAACTTTTTGGCCACCCCAATGTTTGTTAAAATGTTTTTCACTGTAATATTCAATTTCCAAATTCGATAATACACTTCTCAAGTTAGCATCCCTGAGCAACCATTTCAGTGTCGCTTTAACAGCATCATAAACATTGCAGTTGTAGAATTGGGCTGTGCATACAGCAAAGCGTAGCAAGAAAATCCAAAACAGGTTGTGAAATTCCATTATCTTTCACGACAGAAAGATGCCAACAACAACAATTATGATAAGAAGGGAAATAAACTAAAGTGACCATGAAGTCTGGAAATGTACACAGCAGAGAAATGTCCAGAAAGTCTCAACTGCCATCTTGTAAAAACTGTAAGTTTTGTCAATTTTGGTTTTCAAATTGAACACATCTTTAGAAACATACATCACATCTCTTATTATAAGTTCATTGACCCTACCTTACTTTACTCAACTTTTCCTCTAAACTTGATCCTGAAAGTCGAGGATATTGATTAAATTACTGCTACTTGTTTTTGTTTTTTTAAGTTGCGAATGAATACAACTGGATTTAGGAAAAAGTAAAGTTATTTTGTTTTTTTTATTTTCAGATGACGATTTTTTTTACAATTTTATTAAAATACTAAATATAAAAACTTTTTCACTATATAAATAAAAGAAAAAAGAACAAGTAATTACAATAAAATAGTTTATTATCTTAGAGACTTGAAAAAATTACAGACTGTGCGTCTATCAAAAACATAATACAAACAGATGCAAAGCATCCGCCTTTTCATTTCGGTAATTCGGTTATCTTAAAAGCACTTAAAAGCAATTACTGAAAATACAAACATTGTTCAGAAACATTTAACTAATCTTTTCAAACCAAAATACTTCTAAAAAATCATAAGTATCTTTCTTGATGATTTGATGAAATGAAACTGTAGAATTTCCGTCTACAAAACGACATTGGGAATAAAATAAATACAGTATTATATCCAGTGGCCACAATAAAACCATGTTGCCACCTATATAAAGCAGAAGAATTACATCCGGTGGCTACAACTAAATAAAGATGTCACCTGCATAAAACAAAAAGAAATATGCCCGTTTTCTAAATAAGCAATATAAAATGGTAAGGAGGTGTGGCTACAGGAAGTTGCATAGGCGACAAGATCCCCCCCTTAAAAGCATAGCAACATTAGTATGCATAAGCGACATGGCAAAAGAGACAAGGCAATTTAAGGTATGTGGGGATCTACAATGGTATTTAATTGGTTTAATCCTTGTTTGGGCAGCGAGCGACGGGTTAGAGATCAAGTAATATTTGGTTTCTCATCAAGTCCTGTTTGTGCACTGTAAACCACATTGAATCCCACTCAGTTTGTTCATCTGTCGTAACTCGAACAATAATGCCATACCATTATGTTTTTTAAAAATATTTATCGAATTTCCTTATGAACTGAAGCAATATACTGTAGGATACCAACACAGCATTTGTTTATGAGTTGGTATAATCAAATTATTGATTTGTACAAATAGCTGCTGTTTGACGGTAAACTTTTATACTAGTTTACTTTTGACCTCTTTGAAACATTTACATCTAATCACTATGACTAATGACTAATCACTATAGAATTCATATGTAAAGGAAGTTGTTAAATGTACTTAAAAGACAACTAATGTGTCCCGTAAAAATGAACAAATGACAACGAAAGGCAGCAACAATAATGGTTTATATTGTTCAATTATTGCGAGATGCTAGGTTGAACCATATGAAACAGGAAGCGAAGTTGTTCACAGTGTCTCGAATCTGATCTTGAGGTGAGCATTACTTTTCAGATTTGCCATCCAATGAATGACATCAAATGAATGGCATCAAATGAATGGCATCCAATGAATGCCATCAAATGTATGGCATCCAATGAATGGCATCCAATGAATGGCATTCAATGAATGCCATCAAATGTATGGCATCCAATGAATCGCATCCAATGAATCGCATCCAATGAATGGCATCAAATGAATGGCATCAAATGAATGCTATCCAATGAATGCCATCCAATGAATGGCATCAAATGAATGGCATTCAATGAATGGCATCAAATGAATGAGTTACTCAAAATTGTTAATAGTCAGCAACAAGCATCAGTGAATTCCTGTCTTTTTATGGTTTGTCGTTTGGTGGTGAAGTCATGCACAGAAGTAACTTTAGAATGGATTGATGCAATACACAATTCTGTTTCTAATCATCTTGAACTTCATCAAAAGTAGTGGTATGTGACTAGTTTAATGGATAATGTTGCAGACTATGGGATAGGTTATGCTGAGTTGAAATTCAGTTACATCTAATATGGTTATTCATGTGTTAACAATGTTGGGAAGGGTAGGACTCTGAACCCTACACCAGCCATGGTTTAATTGTCAATTTGAATTTGAGTAATTATGTAAATTATGTATAAATGATAAAAATAAGTGTTTTGCTTCAGCATGAAATAACCTAAAATCAGCTGATGTGTCATAAGACAGACAAAAACAAAATAAAATCATATTGTTGCTTTAAATTTTCTTTGTTTTCATCTTTCTTTCTAAGCTTTCATTATCTTTTCTTATCTTCATGAGGAATTGCAAACAGGGTAATACATAACTCCACCTTCTACAAAACTTGAGTCTTATGAAGGTGTAAAACTGTGCTGCTCAAATAAAAATAGATTCATTCCTCTCATCATTTCATATATCAATGAGGATGCAATTCTGCAAAAGAACTATAATGCCCATAGTCAGCACAGCAGTACATATTACAGATTACCAATCTACCTTGACATCGCAAATGACATTATAATTGATAAATTTTCTACCACGAAAAGAAAAAAGGATAAAACTGTTTGAGTACTTTCTATTGCCTCGATTAAGACATACTACTTCTACCTTGTTGTAAATATGCAGTGAATGGAATTGGGAGATAATTGGACGATGATCTACATGGAAGTGAAACAGTAAAGACTACAGAAGTCAATGATTTCTTTACATTGAAATCTGTGAAACTCGCAGATCTGTAGACAAAGACAAATTTGTAGGTCAAGTATAAGATAGACTTATTTGAAGTTATATTTTCCAGGCTCATATTTATTTCTTGTGCATTAGTTTTTACACAATCAGACCACTGTTTCCATCTTCAGTGTTATTTGCACAACATTTCGGTCGATGTAATCTCTGGCTTTCTTCAGTTGTATAAGTTGTCATGCTTTATATAGAAAAACGGCTAACTATATACTTCGAGGTTTTGTATTTATGTTCTAGTTAAAAGAGAAAATGAAAAATAAAAATTATCAAACAGAAGTATAAAAAAACAGAAATTATTAATACATATATATATATTTATATATATATATTAATGATTATATATATTATAATTAATTAATATATATAAATTAGATTAAAGTCGGTCAATTAAGCTCTTATGTATAGATCATCGTATAACGATTAGATCACTGTCTGACTGAAGTAAAGAACATTTAAAATAATGATGTTTAAATTCAACGCTGTTTCATGCGGTTAATGGTAGCCGAATGGATACGGTCTTCCCTAATCAAGCCAGAGATGTATCGTGTTGTCGTGTTCGAATCGTTCGACTAGTGTTAATCGTGACACCCTGCACTGAAGATTCCCGAAAGGATGAAACACTAGTGCCTGTAGGTATTTAATTATTACAGTAAAAAATAATTATGACAGCCCCTTTAAGAAATTCGTTTCTTATCGTTTAGCACTTTCAGTTGAATTAAAGTCGGTCAATTTAGCTCTTATGCATAGATCATCGTATCATCGTATAACGATTAGATCACTGTCTGACTGACGTAAACGAACATTTAAAATTAAAAATGTTTAAATTCAAAGTTATTTCACACAGTTAATTGTAGCTGAATGGATACGGTCTTCGCTAATCGAGCCAGAGATGTCTCGCGTTGCCAAGTTCGAATCGTTCGACTGGTGTTAATCGTAACACCCTGCACTGAAGATTCTCAAAAGGATGAAACACTAGTGTCTGTAGGTATTTAATTATTATAGTAAAAAAATTATATATATATATATATATATATATATATATATATATATATATATATAAAATGGGTTAAGGAATTCCAACGAAAGAAAGATGTATATTTAAATACGGAGGTAGTCACCAACAATGTGTATTTTTTAACATTATTTTATTATTCCGTGTCTTGGTTTTTCATTGAGAATTATGTTTAGATCATTGTAATAATGTTTTTAAATCATTGAAATCGTTTTTACGCGTTTCATACGTTCTGTGAAGCGTCCTCTTCAGAAATTATTTTCAAAATGTGTTAAAGATGTAAAAATAGCATTTTCGTAGTTCATTGTAAGTGTTTTCAAGGGGTGGAGACGTGTAAGTGTCTACTATTCATTGGAATGTTCAATTTTTATTACTCTTTTATTGGGCTGTGGTGAGGCCGCCGAGATATATTATATCTCGGTGGCCTCGGCTGTGGTCACTCCTGTGTTGTGTTTCTCTCTCTCTCACTCTCTCTTTCTGCTTGTGGTTTTTTCTTTTCCTTTAGGGTAGGATGTGTGTGTGTGTTTTCTTTTATTGGTTTGAGAATGTGTGTACTGTTTTATAATATTATGAGGTTATTTGCTTCCCTAGGAAGGTGACTGTGATCCAAGGTCGTTACTAATGTGTATGTGTGAGGAGGGGGGAGGAGTAACCAGCTCTTCTGAAATAAGGGTAGGGGTGTTTTCGTTCTATTTTGATATTTATTTTTTGGATTCTTAGATTTTAGTATTGTGATTTTTCGTTTCAGTCTTTTCAGGTATTCTTTATATTATGGTTGTTTAGATAGAGGGGTGTATTTAAAAATATGTATAGGGGATTTTTTAATGTTTCTATTTATTTATCTCCCCATGTGGGTATGGCCAGACTCAGGATCGGTTCCTAGTTTGGGGAAGATCTCGTTCCCCAGAGGGAAGAGGCCAATTGGAGGGGTATAGGTATGGGAGGGGGATGATAAAAGGGATGATAGTTCTCTCAGTCATGAGAGATTTCTCCTCCACTGACTGAGGGGGGAGCGAGGTGTTGGAACAGATATTATACTATGGTTCTAGGTGTTTCCTAGTGTTGTTGGTTTCGAGGTTAAGTAGGGTTGGTATTGTTTAGGGTGTTGTATTAGAGATAGGGGTGTTGTGTCTCTGTGTGGTTGTATGCGCACACGTGTGTGTGTTTTAATGTGTCGGTTCTGATTTATGTGTGACTATGTATATGTATATGGATGTGCATGCGAGTGTGCCTTGCATTTTATGTTTTTGTGTGTTGATATTAGGCTCTGTTCAGTTCAGGAGTGAATCTTGTGATGAAGTTTTTTTCCTGTGTAAGTAAATAAAAATAATTGTCTGTTTGGAAGATTGGCATTATTTTGAAGCTGTTTCCACTGCATGTGTGTACGTGTTTTGAAACATAGAGGTGTCTGTTATCTGCAATTTTGATGTTGCTCTTATGTAAGGCCACTCTATTGTTGAAATTTTTGGTGGCGCCTATGTAGGATTTGTTGCATGTTGTGCATCTTAGTGCATATACTACATTTCTGGATGTGCAATTTAGATCCTTTTTTATTTTGAATGTTTGTGCTGGGTTTTTGAATGTGTATGTGCTTCCTTCTATTATTATGTCACAAACTCCACATCGCGGTTTGTTGCATTTTGTAACCCCTTTTGTAGTGTGTGGAACGAGTTTTGAGGAAGTTTATTAGACAAGTTTAATAATAATAATAAGAATAATGATAACAATAACTTAATTTCACCCAACAATTTAAGTAATACGAATTTATCCAGTCTTCTACCAAATACTAACTCCATTAATCTTATACCTGCAGTAACTACAAATACTTATCATAACAATCCTCTCATGGACACTAATAACAATTTCCTAACTAATAACAGAAAGATAGAACCTCCTAAATCCTATAAAACCTGTATATCGCTTTATTGCAGATCAATATGTTTTTTTTTAATTTTGAAATTGCTATAAAATACAGAGAAATGAAATTTGCTACACTGAAAGAACATAACAAGGTGACTTATTTCCCTGAATTTTTGGAATTTGAACAAATATTCTGAAAATTATGCCAGTTTTTCTATTTTCTGATAATTTTAAGTGTGTCTTAAAATGTATATTTTTGGTAATAAAACAAAATTCTAACTTCACATTTCTATTTATATGAAATAAAGAATATATCTAGTAACAATATTAACCAAAAACAAGAACGAATTTCATATTATTTTGTTTAAGGAAATATTTCTTTATCAACATAACTCTCATACTTCAAAATGACTTTGAATAGCCTCTTGTAAACTGATGATGTCAATCAGCGGATTTGATATGATGTGATGCTGTAGGAAACTTCCAAAATCTTCCACCAAAGTTCATCCTTTAACGAAATTGAACACCTCCTTCATAAACTTCCATCTTTATTATTGACCAGAGCTGCTTAACTGGGTTTATATCCGGAGAAAAAGATGGGCATGTCATCAAATTTTCTCCAATAATGCCTAATGACTTAAGGTAGGATGTCATAGCCTTGGCTGAGTGGGATGGCGCATTGTCGTGCATAAAAATCAATTTGCCGTGATGGGAATTGGAAGGTCATCTAGCCATAGTGATAAATGCTCATTTAAAATAAAATATAAGACTAACTTGTCAGTTTGACACCTTCTGGCACTCGAAATGGTCCAATTAATTCATCGCAGATTATTCCAGCCCAATACATGGCACCTCCACCTCCCTGTGTACAATGAAATCGATGAGGGGTAGGGAATTCAAGAGGACTCCAAACGTTTGCCCATCCATCTGGTCCATCAAGGGTTTCTCTGGCATCATCGGTTAAAAGAAAATTTTCAAAGCTGTTTTTCATGTATTTATGAGCGCAAACCAAACGTTTTTCCTTATGAGTTTGGTTTAAAACAAGTCTTGCTATGGGCTTAATGCTTCTTGCAATTTCGTTAAAGACATTGCAGCATTAATTTTATTTATTGCAGACTATTATCATCATCTTTTATTAGTTGTTTCTCGAGGTTTCAACCAACTATTCCTCTGGCCTTCGTCAGATAAAAACCACGACGGGATAGGAACTCTGAATCTCCTGACTGCATCCACTGCAATTATTGCCTTCCATAGATGTTGTCGACATTAAGCAGTAATTGGAGTCAGGAGATTCAGAGTTCCTATCCCGTCACGGTTACCACCTGACGAAGGCCAGATGAATAATCGGCCGAAACATTGTGAAACAACTAAGAAAAGATGAGGATAATAATCGGCACTAAATAAAATTAATGAATAATACTCATCTCAATAACAAATTCCAATTAAATAATATATACACTGCAGCGTGTCTTTTTGGACAAGGAAGGTATTCCAGCCTTGTCAAATATAGCAGCACTGTTGCTGCTCGGCTGATTGATTATGTTGACGGCGAATTTTTCTAACATCACGAGCAGAAACTGACTTTCTTGTGTTTTTGTCCTTCCTTGATTTGATGTTTGGATTTTCAATGAAGTCAATGTTCTTCGATCTCTTCCAAGTTCCTTTGCTAGATCTACAAGAGATAAACCTTCTACAGGGCCTGCAACAACGCGTTTATTTTCATTAGCTGTCAATCGACCCTTTCTTGGCATTTTGGGAGACCTGCAATAAAAAGGATTTGGTCAAATTCCACAAATGTCAGGGAAATACGGCACCTTGTTCTGCTCCTCCAGTGTACCAAATTTAACTTCTCTGCATTTCATAGCAATTCCAAAATTTAACAAATATTGACCTGCATAAAAGCGATACACAGGGTTTACATGCATCAGATCAACTTCAAAATTCATAAAGAAAAAATCTCTAACTACATATCTTCCTTCAATAATCAAAATATCGACAATACCCAAGGGACAACTCCAGCTACCTTGGACAGAAAACTTGGATTTAATAATATACCTTTTTCTATCAAATGGGCTATAATTACTGGACTGTAAGATCTTGATTACACTCCAGGCTTAAGATCTTGCCAATTTTGTATTTCTGAAGCTGCTAGAATAATTACCTCTCCTCAGTGAAATATCATTAATGCAAGAAATGAGATTGTTTCCTATTTCAAATATAGGAAAAAATTCAAAGTACGATGTTACCCAAATTAAAAATCCCTTTAATTACAATAGCATTTTATCTGTGTATGTACATGCATATTTCGTATTTGTATTTGCATATGTGGATATATGTTTGTATATATATATATATATATATATATATATATATATATATATATATATATATATATATATCTTATTTATAGTAATCCGAATTTTATTGGGTTTATATAATTGATAATTCGGTAACCGTTCATATACTAATAAATTTTAAGCCAGAATGAAATGACTTAAATTGTAAGCTTCAAAATTACCATATTTTGTAATTAAATCTTAAGAAAACCTTGGAAAGAAGAGATGTAGGCAAAATATTTTCTCCTATTTTTCCTTAAAAGGGAAATAGATTCCATATTATTCATTGCAAAAGTGTTTTTTTTTTCAAAACGTCTGATGATAGGCTGTTTTTGCGAAAATTTTCAAACGATATAGGGTTTGAATTTGTCCGAATGGTTTTGAAATAATTATAACGAACGACGAAATACACTATTTGTTGCTATCAATCCATTCTATGATGTCTTGAGTTTGTTAAAACAATATATATATATATGTGTGTGTGTGTGTCCTTATATATATGTATATATATATATATATATATATATATATATATATATATATATATATATATATATATATATATGTGTGTGTGTGTGTGTATTGTTGTTGTTTTTCCACATATCTCAATAAAATGTACATAGATATATAGAGTTTTCCAATTTTTTTATCGAATGTTTCTTGCCTTTCTTCTAATCCATATTAATGCCAATCCCTTCATTTCTCCTTTTCTTTTACCCTAAATTAATTTCTTTTTTTCTGTCCCAGTTTTATACAACTAGTATGCCTTTAAATCTCTTTTTATTTACTTTAAATAAATAAAGTAGTTTAATATATCTATCGTTTATTATTTTACTGTTTATGTTCTTAGATTGTTTTTTTTTTGTTTTTCGTAACCTTTTAGGATTTGAATTTTGTATAATTATTTTTCATTTTTTATATCATTCTCATTTTATTTTTGCATTCTTTTTATTATTATTATTATTATTATTATTATTATTATTATTATTATTATTATTATTATTATTATTATTATCAATTCTTACTTTTATTTTATTCTAACTTATTTATTTATCTATTCGTGCATAACAATACGATTCCCGATTAGTTCTATTTATTATTATAATAATAGTTTCCTAATAATTTCTACATGCTTATATGTTATAATTTCTATCTGAATGTTTACTGAGTGTTTTAAATAACATATATATATATAAACTGTTCTTTTAAATGGATTTTACAATTAATAAATTCCTTTTCATAAAATCTTTTGCGACAATAAGAATCTAGCGTTTTTTTTTTTTGTTTTGTTTTTCTCCGGCTTTCTAATAATATCTCCAGAATAACCGCGGTTTTAATATTTAGTCTCTATATGCTTTCAAAAGTTTTCAATTTTAATAGTTTTATTTAATTTTATTTAATATCCTTATTTAATATCCTTAAAATGCTCTCTAAATAAACCTTATTAAAAAAAATTATTTTAATCTTAGAAATAAAAAAAAACTCTTGTATGCTTAAATTTAAATTCAGTTTATTTGACTTTAACATCTGACCTAATTTTTTATTTTAAATTGATGTCTGCGTCATAGTAACCTATACGATTTCCAGTAGTTTAACCCCAATCTCTCTCGTATTCAACGCAGGAAAATTCATATAATTCTTTCCTGTCTCTTCATTTCGTCTTTAACCCACTTACAAAAATTATGTTTTTTTTAATTGGAACTGAGACTTCTGCTTTTTATTTTTCTTATTTCAGAATAACTTTTATTTTGAAAGGAGTATATTTTTATTAGAATATATTTCCTTTCTGCCTATTTGCTGTTCTTTAAACTTTTTTCGGATTTCAATTTACCTCTTCGGATTTACCTTTCTTTGATTTACATCTGTATAATACCAAATATGCATTTCAACCTACAGATCTCCATTGACTTCCCTTACATATTTGATATTCCAGAAACTTTTGTTGCTATGGCTTCTCCCATTCGCGATGCAATTTCAAAAACTTTTTCTTTTATGCAAATATGTTATTATTCATATTTTGCATTTTCATTTTATGCTTGTAAAAGTATTACATCATTATATTGTGCTATTATCTTTCCTTTGATGAGTAGAAGGCATTCTATGAAACTCCAAGGATTTTCAATTTTTAAGTTAGTATTCTCATCAGAGGGTAGGAATTAGCAAAATGCGGGATCGGATTTTGCTTGCAAAAGTATTTGATGAAATTGCAAGTAAGTCAACGATCTTACTTGATAACAAAAAGTGAAGCAGAGGGAATAGGGTGAAGAAAAATGTGATTTCACGTGAATGGATAGTCTGGTGAAAGGTAAAGTATCCAATGACGGTAAAATCCAAAAACGTAAATCCAAGAAAGTTAGTTAAGTTTCCATTCGCACAAGTAAAATCCAAAGAAATCGAGTGATTGGAAGATGGTCTAAAATAACCCAAAAGGCCCGTACAAGGAAAAGAGGAAAGAATGCCAATAATATTATTAAAAGAAAAATATAATTGGCGTTAAACTCGGCTGCCGAGACAAGGTGTAATTATGAAAAATTAGTGAAGGAGAAGAGAGAAAAAAATGAGTGAAGAAAAAAAGTTTGAATGGTGATTGAATAAAATATAAAATAGAAAAGCAAATGTCAAAATGACCCAGACAAGATGACGTTAAAAGGCGCCAAAAATATAGGGCAAAAAGAGGTCAACAGAAATGTACAGGTTATTACTTAAGAAAATATCAGCAGGAATTGTTAAAAGACACTAAAAAAATTTTAAGGGGAGAGGATGGCCGGTATCTGCAAATTCCGAATAAAGCAAGTAATATGTAAGTAAATGCATATAGTTAAATATAAGTAAATGTACATACAGGGTATGAATGTGTAAGTAGATTGATATATTTGGTAGATAGGAATATGAAACACTAAAAGGAAATTGCAGATAAAAAACCCGGTCAAACAAAGAAGAAATAAAGAATTAAAATAAAGGATTATTACGTTATAAAGTATTAAGAAAGTATGTAGAAAAAACAATAATGTTAAAGAAAAATTATATATACCTGAAAGGCTAAAGTAATAGCTATGTAATTTCAAAATTACCATAATTAAATTTGGACTTATGTTTACAGAAAGACATTAGTTCGTTTCTAGAATTTATTATATTGTTACGTTGAGGGGAAGGAATTATAGTTATAGCTTCGGTTGTGCAGAGGCGACAACGCTTAGAGCCAGGAGTATAAGACTTAACTTTTTTATGATAGTCCATTTGATTGAGAAGGGGATATTATTAAAATTAAGTTTTTTAATTAAAGTGGTTCATTGGTTATTATTAGAATTAAAAGAAGAAATGTAGTTTGATATTCTTTTCTTAATTAATTTTGAAGTAGCGCCGATATATGTATGTACTTTATTAAAAGCTCAAGGTCTGAAATTAATATTAATTTGCTGATTTGTATTAGGGAAATAATTTGAATTATTATATATATATATATATATATATATATATATATATATATATATATATATATATATAACTACTTCATTTACTCACATAAATTTAATATACGAAAGTATAGATTTATGCGTAAACTCTAAGTATTTACTTCAAAAGTGCTCAATACGTAGGTAGAGCTAGTTAGTAATTTATAAAATATATATGGCGATTAAGCTACACTGAATATTCTGCGTTTCATCCACTATAGGATTCGTCAGGCTTATGCGCGAATTCTGTGGTTGCTTCTTGTTTTTATATATGTTGAGGATTTCTAGTTAGCCAATCAGCTTTCTAGTATCCACCGCGCCCCTTCCTATCAGCCAATGGGCATGCATTTTATCGAACAAAGGATCTGTTTTAGAACTAGGTTAGTGGTTTAAGGTAGATCTTTTCCTTCCTTTTTTTTATTTTTTTAATTTTTATATATATATATAAATATACCTAAATCATACACAAAGAAATGAAAAAATTAGGCCTAAAAGCGGACGTATCAGCTAACATAAAAATAACAAACTTCCTGGACGTCACGTTAAACTTAGATAAAAACACATATGAACCATACTTAAAAGATAACGCTACTCCAATTTACGTAAACCCAATTATAAAACACATTCCTAACTCGATCGTAAGTAGACTCAGTAATAACTCAAGCGATGAAAATGCATTTAACAGGTCAACCAATATCTACGAAACAGCCCTAAAAAATAGTGGATACAAAAATATAGATATCAAATATAAGCAACAAAACACCAACAACTATAATAAAATTAAAAATAGAAGAAAAAGAACTATAATTTGGTATACGGCACCATATAATCAAATGTTAAAAACAAAACTTGGCAAAAAATTTCTAGATCTTATTGAAAAACACTTTCCCGCAACCAACCCCTTACACAAAATCTTCAATAAAAATACCTTGAAGTTATCTTACAGTTGTTGCGAAAATTTAGAGATGATAATTAAGGCGCATAATAACAAAATCCTAAATGAAAACAATGTAAACAACAACAAAATAAAAAGTAGACCCCATGACAGAAATAAAACCAACACTAGCAGAAATAATAATAATAATAATAATAATAATAATAATAATAATAATAATAATAATAATAATAATAATAATAATAACAACAAACCAACCCCGGACAAGAAAAACCATACCATAAATAAAAATACTAATAACGAACAAGATAAATGCAATGGTAGACACCGCACACTTTGCCCAGCCAAAATAAATGTCTAACAAAAAGTGTAGTTTATCAAGCAACAATATTTGTGAAAGAAAACTCGAATAACAAGAAATATTACATTGGCATGACTTCCTTAGATTTCAAAACCCGATACTATAACCACAAAAGCACATTCAAAAATAAAAAACACCTTATAAAAACAACACTAGCGAATAAATACTGGGAACTCAAAGAAAGCGGACATTCGCCGGTAGTCGAATGGAAAATAATGAGACAAGCTACCACGCGCAGACATTTAGACGACCCATGTAAATTATGCCTCCATGAAAAATTTGCTATCCTGTACTTTAAAGAACCTCAAAATCTATTAAACTGTAGACGAGAAATAGCAAACAACTGTGTTCACAAAATAAAACTTACTCTAGGATAGCGATACAAAATAGCTTTAAAACTAACAATAACAATAGATAACACACAAATAAATAAATTAAACAAACATGAATATACATAAATGATCACATATATGCATATATATATATATATATATATATATATATATATATATATATATATGCATGTATGTGTGTACACATAGATATATTTACATATATATATATATAAAAAAAAGGAAGGAAAAGATCTACCTTAAACCACTAACCTAGTTCTAAAACAGATCCTTTGTTCGATAAAATGCATGCCCATTGGCTGATAGGAAGGGGCGCGGTGGATACTAGAAAGCTGATTGGCTAAATAAAACAAGAAGCAAACACAAAATTCGCGCATAAGCCTGACGAATCCTATAGTGGATGAAACACAGAATATTCAGTGTAGCTTAATCGCCATATATATTTTATAAATTTATATATATATATATATATATGTATATATATATATATATATATATATATATATATATATATATATATTGCCTGGATGTAAAATATGCTAAAATATGGTATTTTGATTAATGCAGATTTCGTATTTATTATTATATTATATTGGAACCAATATATAGTAATGATTTAAAAAGTTATGAAAAAATGATTTCTGTGCCACCTCCGTGAATCGAAACCAAAACGTTTAGCTTACGATTTACTGTTTCCTTTTACGTAAATACCTGAGCGATGAAGACATGTTTGCTAAAAATTAAAACATGAGCCAATAGCTATTACGTTACTAATGCATATTCGTAATGCCGTCGTTTGATCTTCACCTGACAAATTCCATTTTTTAATTTTCACACTTTTGCACTGATTTTCCCCAGCGAAAACCCAAATATAAAGTTTCGCATGGGTTCGAATACTCTAAATATTAAGTTTCATGTCTGTAGACCAAAAACTGACAAAGGAGTTTGGTAGGCAAAATCTTTTAAACGAATACATATAGTATACATAACTATATTTAGAAAGAGGTTCGTGTTTACTATAACGTTTTTATGCAAATATTACGCAAGTATAAATCCTGTAGAATATCTGCATGAATATAATTACACGTAATAGTTAACTAAAGATGATCATCCATCAGAAAACCGAAAAAGCTAATAGGGAATTAATTAAAATGAATGTTCAAAAGAATATGCAAATTAGCTACATCTTTCGAAGATGAAGGAAATTCTACGACCAATATATAAGAAAGTCGTATTTTTCTTTTTAAATATATAGAAAAAAAGGGCTTTAATATGAATATCAATACACAAAACCCCCCAAATGTATAGAAGTATAGATAAGACATATATATATATAACTGTACAGAACGCCAGAAAAACATTGGTACCGTCAGTTTCAAGCTTTACATAACATATATATATATATATATATATATATATATATATATATATATATATATATATATATATATATATATATATATATATATATGTTATGTAACAGGGGGCTATTTTAAGTTACATGAAAATATTTTAAGATAGATAATAAATAAATGTTTACATAGATAATAAATATAATAAAAATATTTAAATGAAACTTTAAAGTAGCACCTCTACAGTTGGAATTGGGGACAGCTATTTACAATGATAACACGTGTTCTAACAATTATGTTCATCAATAGTTCCTTTGTTTCATAAATTATGTTTTTTAAAACTTATGAATGGATCGAATTAAACTTTAGCCCCTCTAACTTTTCTTAGAGATATCTTAGAAATAATCCCCCCCAGTGTTTTGTTTAATTCATTTTTTTTTCCTTTTAACTAGAACTTAAATCTGAAATTTCGGAATAATGTAATAAACCTTTTCCCAATATCAAACATTGCGACTTATACACATGAAGAAGGTCAGAAGTTACATCGATGAAATGTTATGCAAATAGTTACTCAAAATAAGAATAGTACTCCAATTTATCAAAATAATAGGAAAAATCTAAGTTGTTTGAGGAATAGATATGCATTTTAAAGGAACATCTACATATTTTCTACTATATAATAAAATGATTGCAAAAATTCACCTCTGAACCAAAACAGTGTAAATTTGCAACAACATATGCCACATACAAATTTATTATGTCTAGATTATTAGCCATTATCTTATGTAACTTTAGAACGACATTTGACATACATTCAGTCGTTATAATAAAATCCTACATTACAACTTAACGGCAACATCATCATAATCACACCATCTTTAGAGGAAGTAGTTTTCCTCTAAATCTAAAGTCCTCCCACCACCCCCAGTCAAGACCGGGAAGAAATATACACATTATAACTATATTGCCCTAACACCCTTCTTAACAAGATCATACACTCATAGATATCATATATCTTTCCACTTCCTGATTCAAAAATAATAATTTCTCCCTACTAACATTCCGGCTATTATCATTGGCTGAGAACATGAAAATCTATTATTCTGCAATACACACTCTCTTAAAAAAAACGAACACGTCAGACCTTTACAAATATGGCCGCTCTCTACATCAAGCAATAGTTATATGAACCAATTACAAAATTAGTAAACGCTAATAATCATAAGTTTACATACTTATACCTTTACATTTAACTACACACACATTATCACCGTGCAACTATGTCACCTACAAAAAAAAAACAATCCATGAAACAAAATAACATTTACATAGCATTGTTTTTTTTCGTTTCGCTTTCGAATCTACTGAAGAAACTAACAACGATGTATTTTTTTTGTTTTTTTGTTTTGCTTTGTTTTTTAACGGGTTGTTTCCTTGTTCATACTTTTTATTATTTACATTTTTTCAATACCTATGCACACATTAACATCGCGCAAATGCGCCCCACAAAAACAAAACAAACAAATAAAACAACCCTGAAACATGACATTTTTATTAACACTTACCGTTGTTTACTTTTCATTTTCTGCACTGACCGTTTAGAATTAAGTTGATGCCCCAATATCATATGCACGTGCTTGATTATGGACAAATTATAGACACACCTTTCTTTAAAATGACGACTTTTTTTCTTTTGTTTCATAGTATTTGCGTGTTGGGATCCTGACAGCAAGTATCAAGGTTAAATATGGAGCAAAGATTTTGACAACCCTACCTCTCCACTGATAGGATGGGGTGTCTATTTCGAGAGCCATTCTTAATATGGTGATGTTGCTGGTGACCCGAGGATGTTTGGGGTATCTGTTCTGAAAGCCGTTCTTAACATAAGGAGGTTGAGGGTTTCCGTGCTGAAAGCTGTTCTTACTATGAAGAGGTTGGAGTTGGGCAACAACAACAAAAAAAACAACAACAACAACAACCATATTGTTTTTACGAGGGGGGAGTTGTTTGATTATAGACCATTTTTTTTTTTTTTTAGATAAATCTTTAACTTAGATCCTTTAAAATGACTACTTTTAGAGGTTTTCCGCTGATTAATAAAATCTCGTTTATATTTAGCGGATACAAGTAGTTTTGTGATATAAAGCCCTGTATTATGCACTTTAAATCATTGGCCGCCATATTAGTATGCACAGGTGAGGAAGAAATCTAACTGCCACCCCAAATTTCTTTGTTGATTCATAATATTTGTGGGTGGGGATCCTGACAGCGATTATCTAGATTAAATTTGTGGCAAATATTTTTACAGTCAGCCTCACTATCAAAATATTCCAAAAGCCATTTTAAACATGAGAATGTTACCAGTGCACATAAAATATAGACGTAAATAAATAGTGAATGTGTTAGATAGATTAATGAAAAGAAACAAGAACATAAGTCAATTTTGAGATTGCATACCTCTGCTTGACAACATAAGGATAAGTATAAGTTTTATCTCGGCCACATTTTATAATATTGTATAAAGTATTCCCAAAGTTCTGTCATATATTAAAACCTATTCATCGCATCAGGCAGAAATGTTGCATGGCAATTACTGTTATCAAAAAGCATCAGAGCCATACATCACATCTGGAAAAATCGAAGTTGAAATTCCGTCACATTTTTTCAACTTCGACAGAAATGTTCAAGATCAGCGTTAAATATCAAAGTAATATTAAATGGAGGAATCCATTGGTTTCAATATAGACCAAGTATTAATTCTCTGCAATGAACAAGACTGGTGTTAGTACCAAAATGTAAACTTTACCTTGACCTAAAACTCCTCAAATGAAATCAGTTTTAAGTTAGACCATGAAGGATTTTTTCCCCAAATTTTGTGTCGATTGGTCAGACGGGGTGGAGACTAGGTTGTACACAAAGAATCCCACTGACAAATAAATTCAGCTGAAAATATAAATTCTACCTTGGTAAGATTAAAGATTGCCCATGCTGGTTTTACCAATGCTTTTCTATTTGTTTTTAAATATTAAAATGGGTTAGTATCTAGGAGAGTTGGAAAAAAGTTCAAGGTTTAGGATGATTAGAATCGGCAAAAACTAAAATTTCATTTTCATAACTAAATGCTTCTCGATTTCTTTTGTTGTCAATATTTGAATCAAAATTGAATTTCTATCATAAAGTCAACAATTGTAAAAAGGATTACTTGAATGAGTTGCATGTAGAGGTCGAAGATGGTTATCGATTTTATTCACAGGCAACATTAACTGGCATGAAAAGCAGTAAACATTCCCTCCACACTCCGCCATATGCCATTCAAATCATTATGAAATAAAGTCGATGCAAATAAAAACAACTTTTCAAAATGATATCCAAGTGAGCTTTTTATTGAAAAACGTTTAAATACAATAATAAATAAGAATTTTAGATTAAAAAAATATAACATTTTTTAAAAACCTTTATTCCTTCAAAACAATTATATTGCGACTAAGACGGAAAGAACTACTGTGATTAGTGACCAGATTTAAAGGGGACTATCTACGTAATTGATCTTCTCTAAGAATAAATGATGGAAATCTATATGTCTGCCGTTTATCTTCGACTAAATGGAGGTCTAAACGTATACTCGTCATAAATTACGTAATTCATAGTATCTTTTTTTTTTTTACACAGTGATCACCACTTATTAATGCCAGGAAGCCACTCAGGGATAAGGGTTATTGCAAGTACATTACGATAGTGTGGAGATTTGATGAAGTGTTTACTTAAGGGGGCGGTTCATTAGGAATTTGTTAACGTTGGACTTGAAGACATCCAAGTTGTAGTCTGGTGGGAAGCAGGCAGACGGAACAGAGTTCCACAGGCGTGCAGGTTTAAGAAAGAAGCTTTGTTCATGGAATCCACGTTTTGATTTAGGCACAGATATAGAGTGGGGGAAATTTTTCACAGTGGATTCAGCTAGACGGGTGTTTTTCGTGAAAGATTGGCAAGGGGGGACCAGAGATTGGAGTTCAGATGAGCACCTGCCATGGAAATAACGGTAAAACAAGGATAGGCTCGCAACGTCTCTTCTGTGGGAGAGAGGTTGCAGGGTAGATAAAAGGGCATCTCCCACTAAGCCACGAAGTCTATTTTGTACTCTGTCAAGGCAGGGTAGGCTGTTTTTAGCAGCTCCTGCCCAGATATGGCAACAGTATTCCATCCTTGGACGTACTTGGCTTTTATATAAATAGAGAATTGTATCAGTAGTGAGATATATTCTGGAGCGGTAGAAGGATCCCACCATCTTTCCAGCGACCTTTGCAACAGACCTGATGTACGTGTTCTATTTCAGATCAGGAGTAAAGGTCAAACCCAGAAGCTTGTGAAAACACGGGACCTCACCCAGACGAGAGCCATCCATCACAATTGATGCCAGATGGGGATCAGAGCGTTGATGATGTAAGGATAGGAGTTTGGTTTTGGATGCATTAAAGGTAACCAGCCACGTCTTCCCCCACTAAACCAAGCGCTCGAAATCAGAGGTGAGAGAATCAGAGAGAACTTTGTCATTTACAGCCTTTGATGTGCTGTCGTAGATGGTCGTGTCATCAGCATAGATGTCAACGAATGATTTAAGTATGTGTTTAGGGAGGTCATTGATGTAGATCAGGAAGAGAGTTGGGCCCAGGATTGACCCCTGAGAGACTCCAGCATTTATATTGCAGGCCTCCGATTTTTGTCCATCTACCACTACTCTTATGAGCCTATCGGAGAGAAATGATTTAATGATTGAGAAAACATTTCCAGTTATACCGTAGCTGGAAGTCATCTACATTAATTTTTAAATATATCAACATTAATTTTAAAATGTATCGCCATTAAATTTAAACTATATCTACATTAATTTTAAAATATATCTACATTAATTTTAAAATGTATCAACATTAATTTTAAAATATATCTACATTAACTTTAAACTATATCTAAATTTATTTTAGAATATATCAACATTAATTTTAAAATGTATCCATATTAATTTTAAAATATATCTACATTAATTTGAAAGTATACTACATTAATTTTAAACTAAATCAACGTCAATTTTAAAGTAAATCTACATAAATTTAAAAGTATATCTATATTCATTTTTAAATATATCAACATTAATTTTAAAATGTATCTACTTTTATTTTTAAATATATCTACATTAATTTTAAACTACATAAACATTAATTTTAAAATGTATGTACATTAATTTTAAACTATATCTACATAGATTTTGAATTATATCAACATTAATTTTCAAATATGTCAACATTAATTTTAAAATATATCTACATTAATTTTAAACTATATCTGCATTAATTTTAGAATATATCAACATTAATTTCAAAAGGTATCTATATTAATTTTAAAATATATCTACATTTATTTTAAAATATATCTATATTAATTTTAAATGATATCGACATTATTTTTTTTAAATATCTACATTAACTTTAAAATGTATCTATATTAATTTTAAAATATATCTACATTTATTTAAAAAATATATCAACATTAATTTTAAATGATATTAACATTAATTTTAAAATATATCTACATTAATTTTAAAATATATCTCCATATATTTAAAAAATATATCAACATTAATTTTAAATGATATCAACATTAATTTTAAAATATATCGCGATTAATTTTTAAATTCATCTGCATTAATTCTTAAATATATCTATATTAATTTTAAAATTTATCAACATTAGTTTTAAATTATATCTACATTAAATGTTAAATGTGCAACATTAATTTTAAACATTAATTAAAAAATACATTTGCATTAATTCTAAGGTATATCTACATTAATTTTAAACTATATCAACATCAATTTTAAAATGCATCTAAATTAATTTTAAACGATATGAATATTAATTTTAAAGTATATCTACATTAATTTTAAAATGTATCAACATTAATTTTAAACTATATCTACATTAATTTTTAACTATATCAACATTTATTTTAAAATGTATCTACATTAATTAAAAAATATATCTTCATTCATTTTAAAATATATCTACATTAATTTTAAACTATATCTACATTAATTTTTAATTATTTCTCATTAATTTTAAAATATACCTACATTTATTTTAAAATGTGTCAACATTAATTTTCAAATATATCTACATTAATTTTAAATCATATCATCATTAATTTTAAAATATATCGACATTAATTTTAAAATGTTTCTACATTATTTTCAAAATGTATCTACATCGATTTTAAAATATATCAACATTAATTTTAAATTATATCAACATTAATCTTAAAACATATCTAATTAATTTTAAAATATACCTACATTAATTTTAAATTATATCGATATTAATTTTAAAATATAACGACATTATTTTGAAAATGGATCTATTTTAGTTTTAAAAATATCAACATTAATTTTAAAATACATCTGCAATAATTTGTAAATATATGTACATATAAATTTAAATTATATCTACATTAATTTAAAAATATATCGACATTAATTTTATAATTTATCTTAATTAATTTTAAAATGTATCTACATTAATTTTAAATTATATCGACATAATTTTGAAATTTATCAACATTAATGATAAAATATATCGACATTAATTTTAAAATGTCTTTACATTAATTTTAAATTATATCGACATTCATTTTAAAATATATCTACATTAATTTTAAATTATATCGGCATTAATTTAAAATTATATCGACGTCAATTTAAAAATATATCTACATTAATTTTTAATTATATAAACATTAATTTTAAAATATATCTATATTTATTTTAAAATGTATCTACATTTATTTTAAACTATATGAACATTAACTTTAAAATATATCTACATTAATTTTAAACTATATCAACATTAATTTTAAACTATATCAACATTAATTTTAAACTGTATCTACATTAATTTTAAATGTTTACTTTAAACTTTGTAAATAAATGTATTTACTCTTTGGTCTTCATGTTAATATTTATATATGTTTGGGTGGGGTTTAATTGATTGTCAGTGTTTTTTCCCATGAAAGAAATATCTAAGAGTCTATAAATATTTTTTAAGTATTGCTGTTGTTTAATGGAAATTTTTATTGCTGTATTTATCAAAATTCATGTGAATATTTGTCCAGTTGTTAAACTGGCAGTGAGATTTAACAGGTCAACTAAACATTTGTATCCTAGTGTATCGACAGACGAACAACAGCTTGGCTTTCTGGCGACGACGATGACATGTGTGTTGTAATGGTTTATACTCGCATCAATAATTGAAAGCATAATCCGATATTCATGGGGTGTCTATTATTTTTCAATTTCTCATACGTGTCAGTAATTTTGGATCTTATTATTCATGGCTGATAATTTTTTTCTTGTTTGGAAAAGTAAAACAAATTTATTTATCTCATTTGTATTTTTGCCGTTGTTTACCTGTAAGACTGGCTAGTTTCAACGATAACGTCTTTATCAGATTATTAAATTGAACTTGCATTTGAATCTAAAATCAATGTACATATTCATCAGCCAATGAATTGTTTTCTATCAGACAATGAATAGATGAAACATAAAACAGTGAGATTGCAAAAATATGAATAAATAAATGAATGAATTTCTATCTTAATTCTAATATAAAACTTACACAATGAAAATAATGTTTCTCTATAAAAATTAATTTTACTGTTTAAAGAACAGATAAAAAAATGAAACTATTATATATATTTTACACTAGTGGGGATCCATGTCACAGCCCTGCACCATAAAATTGAGGAAAGTAAAGATTACAACTCCCAGAAATGAATTAACGAAAAACGACTAGAAAGACTTTTTCGCTCCATTTATCTGCAATATAAAACTATGTGTTATAGTAAAATAAAAACGATCACTGAATAAGAAAAAAAATGAATATGTGTAATGGAGAAGTTCTTTTGCAAAGCTATATGCAAATTAGTTAACCTTTCAGATGTCAATCACAGTACAAATGATGAGTATATTAGGAAGCTGTTCTATTATCAGTCATGATCGTGTAGAGATGCTAATTAATCATTATATTTTCTTAAGTATGATCGCCTGTAGTAAGGATCGAACATTCAACCACCTAAAGACTGTTAGAACATTTGGAGTTTGAAATTCTAATCTTTACTACACGTGACAATACCTAACGAAAATATACTAATTCTCCTGTTATTCTCTCCTCACTCCATGTAACATCACATCCGCTTCCTACAGTAGGTTAAGCTTACCTTTGATCACACTAAACTGTATGCTATATTCTGGGGATGAACTTGGCCCTCCTAAAGGTCTAATCTCTCTCATGGGTGTAGGAGAACAAACAGAAAGTTCAGCCCGTAATGGATTATCGGGAGCTAAATGAGTATATGGACGTGCATACAGCCAACATGGATATTTTTTTTACATAGGCATCACCACTTATACAGGCGCAGAGACCACTCGAGGATAAGGGTTAAGAGCGTAGTCAAGTGGGCAATATAGTAATTGTTAGTAATGGAAATTTGGTAAATTTGTTAACTTAAGTGGAACAGCTCATCAAGAATTTGTTTACGTTGGAATTGAAGAAAATCAGATTTTAGTGTAGGAAAGCAGGAAAACGGAAGACAGTTCCACAGGCATGCATTTCTAAGAAAAAAGCTGTTTAGGTTTAGGCACAGATAAAGAGTGAGGGAAATTATTGATAGTGCTTTCAGCTAAACGAAAGTTTGGCGAGGGGGGGAGACCATAGATTGAAGCTCAGTCGAGCACTTGCCATGAAAATAGCGATAAACCAGAGACAAACTCGCAACATCTCTTCTGTGAGATTGAGGTTGCAGGGAAGAGAAAATGACATCTCCTACGAAATTGAGGGAATGGCAACAGCAGGATCCAAACATTGCAGTGCTGGATTTGTGCAGAGACTATTTGCAAATACATGTTGACAAATCTCTTTTACCATTCGAAACAGTAGAGATCAAAGGATAGCAGTATTGTCTTACCCACCTCGGATTTGGTCTTAACGTCACCCCTTCAATAATGCGGGCCATTGTTAATACTGTCATCAGCCAGGATAAGACCATAAATACTGTAGTAAGCCAGGATAAGACCATAAATGTGGCTACATATTTGTGAATGAAAGTGTGTTCTGCAACCCATGTTAAAGAAACATTTAGAGAAGTTTGGTTCGGAAAGTAAGACCCCCGAACAGTTGAAATTGGGCTCACGCGTGTTGAGATTATGTTTCCAGGAGAAGCATGGAAAATTTTTATGGTGGCATGGAAAGTGACCTTCTAACAGTGGCCGATAGACTTACTTGCCGAATTGTATTTTCAGTGTGTGGGAAACTAACTGTCCATTTCCCAGTGTGTGGTTGGTTACGTGTCACCACAACATTTGTAAAACGAAGGGCAAATATGATGACAGTTGGATGGGATGATAAAGTGTGAGATTCTCTTGTAGCACGGATGATCAAAGATATTTGTTTGAGAGCAGCCCAGGACGATCCAGTGACAGGTAACTGACGTATCTGTGGAGAAGATTTTACAGTGTGGGTGGACACTAATTCCATTGCCATGGCGTGATTGTTAGAAGCAATGGTTCCGTGGCAGAAGCACAAGCTGGCTCCGAGCAGTGCATGATGACAAGACGACCATGACGGCTCCTGCAAATGTGCTAAACACAGGATCCATGTTAAGGGTATCAATGAAGTGATGGTGCCTGATACTGCAGTTGCTAATTTGTACAAGAAAGGAGATGCGGTTTGAGTGAAGAATCTGCAGTGAAGATGTACGACGCTATTCATCACAGGAACAGTGACAAAAATCAATAGCCAATGCTCGATCTCAGTTGATGGAACACTATACCACATAAAGGATGTGCGTCTGTACCGTTAAGGTGAAGTACCAGGAGAAAACAGCCTTCCAAACATTTATGTGATCTTGAGATCAGGAAGGAATGCGACGAGCATGAACAGAATGCACAATAATTGTGTGCAAGTGTATGAGTCAGGGCTACTTGCGGAGAAAAGCGAACCCAAGACCTTTCAATTGCAAATCAAAAGTCTACCAATGAGCTGCATCCATCTTATCCACAGCGACGATTGAGTTTCACTTAAGAGCTATATAAAAAACAAGCCGATAAGTCAATCAGGGGCAGTTGAAAAAATTGGTCTGTTTTACTGCATTCATGATCGTGTACTGGCATGTCAATCTGACAGTATTGTTTAGAATTGTGCCGTGTCGATCGATGGTGTTGTTCAGGAGCGTGTCATATCGAATGTTCGGGATCATGGTGTGTCAATTCAATGGTATTGTTTGAGATCGTGTCGCGTCAATCGACAGTGTTGTTTGGGTTTGTGTCATATCGAGTTGGCGGTATAGTTTGGGATCATGTAATGCCGAATCGTTGGAGGTTTTCAGGATTGCATGGACGAAGTTGTTCAGGACCGTGTTGCCACATGTAATATAAATATATATATACATATTTATATTTCATTTGGGGGGGGGCATTCGCTCTTTCCTCGTGAAGCAACAGAGACAAGTTTTCTTTATATTATTACATGGATTTATTACTTCAAGAGAAATAAACGATATGGATAGATGAAGAAAGCAACCGTGGAATTTCCAGGAGATGCTGCTAGTATGAAGAGTGAGAAATGATATTAAAATGCTACAGCAAATGTGTAGGATTGGAATGTTAAAAATATAAAATCCTACGATAAAAAAAAGACAGGTGTATCAATTATTCTCTCTACTTTGATGGAGATTTTTTGATTTTTTTAATAAACGAGGAAAACATGGAGGTAGTAAGAAAAAACAATGCTGTTTGATCCTGTCAAACTTCTATGAATGGACATCAGCAGCTATTATTTTGAAACATGATTTGGCTGGTATCCAACCGTTTTCACGACCTACTCCTGGTTTTGTTTGTATGTTCAGAGCTACATCTACCATGCAAACAGTCAAAACAAAAATACAAAAATACAAAATAAAAATGAAAACTGACAATCAGAGCTGCCAATCGGTTGCTGTACTTGCAATATGACATTTTGTCCAAGACTGTCCCTGCAAAATGCTAAAATACGGAAGTAGGAAAAAATTCTAGCAATAAGTTTGAAAGATAGACTGGCACTTACTCA